>NC_041390.1:631746166-631767854 GCF_002162155.2 Triticum dicoccoides | reverse complement strand
GTTGTAGAGGCATTGGAAGGTTCATGTGGATGCCGACGGAGATGTATGCTCGAGCGACGGCCTTCGTGATACAGTGCGTGACAATGGCATTGGTGAAGTCGGCACTGGCCGGAGGGATCCAGCATGGAGATCCTCATCGGTTGTCCGACGGGCTGGATTATCGGAGAAAAGGGCGTCGGTGCATGATATTGGAAGGCGAGAATCTTGACATCATACCCAGACATTGTATAGTGGCATGGATGATTTTTTAGGTTTTCTTTATGGTGTTTTCGTTTGGTTTGGGGCAGTGAAGCGGCGGCGCTGCCCCGTGGTAGGAATAATGTACTCCTCACTATATCCCATTCCGTTGTTCTTTTTGCTGGTTGAGGGCATGTGGAGTTGACTCTCACTTAGTCTCCTACGGTATGATCGGTTTGAGGTTTTTGGTGAATCCGTCTGGATTCAGCTAGGTTTTTTGGTATACGCGGTATTCAGAGTTTCTACAGGCCTATATCGGTGTATTTTTCTCCAGGTTGGTAATTTGTTTCACAGACCAGGACCGTCGGCATCTCCTGGTCTGCATTGATGACTTCCCGATTGCTGCTTCTACATGCTCCTGGGTTCAAATTTTTTGGTTCGACGAGGCGGAGGCCTATAGGAGTAATTGAGCCATGGTCACGTCGCGCCATGCCGTGGATGTAGGAGGAAGAAGACTTTGGCACCCTCAAATTTTGAATGTATTTTTTTATTTTGTATGGGTGTGTTTGTAAGGACCTATTATACTTAGGCCTTGTTCGTTTCAACTATGATCTTATTCGAATCACCTAGGGATTCACTTTAGTAGCAAAGCTAATTCACAGTTATATAAGATCATGTTTGTTTCAGCTTTGATTCGCCACCAAAGTACACTTTGAAGTGCTTCAACAAATTGCACGAAAAATGACCCAAATGCAGATTCAGCTTCACTCGCAAAGCTGATTTGAAATAGCTGTTTGTTTCAGATTACAGATTCAGTTTCAGTGGTAAAGTTGTCTTCACTTTTAAAGCTTTCGAAATAACTGTTTGTTTCAGGTTCCAGATTTAGCTTCACTGACAAAGCTGAATCTGGTTCCTGAAGCTCAAACAAACACGGCCTTAATATATGACCTTATTCTTTTCACAAAAGAGTTATTATTTATTTCAAGATAAAAAATATGACTTTATAAATTAATATCTTTACAATCAACAAAGCTATTAAGGTTGGCACCATTGCTAGAGTTATTGGGGCACAAATAAATTTCTGTTAGTATTGCAGAATTTATCATTGGTCTAGGAAACTTGTACCTCCTTGGATCGATTCTCCAGTTCACATTTGTAACTTTTTGGTACAAACTCATGCACTCAGGGCCCCAACTAACTTACATCATAACAAGGCTGGTGTAAGCACCACCCAGCTAGAAGATTCTGGAGCCCTTCCATATACTCTAGATTTTTCTATTTGCATAGAAGTCTATGTCTAATTGAAGATTTCTATCAGGATAATTCTTATCCCTTTTATAGTCTCAACTAATATATTTAAGAATAGTCAAAACACATATACACTATATTTATGCAAGTGTCACAAATTATTTGAAGAAGCATATGATTTGTCATTTTCTCTCACATTTGGATTTGGTTCATTTATATTTGAAGATATAATACAGTATATAACTTCAAAATAGATTTACAATTATAATGATTCATTAGCAATGTTTGTGATTTAACATAAATAATGTATAAAAAAGTATTAAAGTTCAGTATAAATAATTTATAAACAAGCATTAAAGTCCAGTATGAATAATTTGATATTGTCATTTGTAGTCGACAGAACCTCGTCTGACTGACCTTTTAAGAGTGTGCTGAGAGTTTCAACTTGCGTTGCCAGCACTCCAACCCTAAATTTAATCTCGGTCTTAGCACATCTTAGCTGACCCACTTCGTACTTAATCCGAGCAAACGTGTGGAGAATGATGTTAGGCCCCTGTAAGACGGCATGTGGATTCATAGCGAGCTGTATGCCTTCGAGAACGCCGTGGAGGCGTTGGATAGCAAAAGACAACCAGCTAAATCCTTCCAGAACGATTAGCTTCTCACATATACACGGCCTTTCTCTCACTAGGGAGTGGAGGTGCTGGTACATGTTGGGCGCCGGCGCCAGCAGCATCACCAATGAGCCGACTCAGACCGGGGAGGTTTTGCAGGGCTAAGAGCTGGGCATTGGTGTTGATGATCGAGCGTTGTGCCATGGCGAGGAGGCGTCGCGGAGGGCGTGAGGTGGCCGCAGGGGTCACTACATTGGATGTACCAAAAAAAAGATTGAAACCCTAGGTTTTGCAGATTGGGGCAAAATTGTGTTCAATGGGGTATGATTCGTACCTACTACTCGTCGTGTGTGGATGGGGGGCGTATGCTTGGTTGTTTTAGGCTGGGGAAGTTGCGCCGCCGCCGCCTTGACTGCCGCCTTGTCTGCAGCCGCCGAAGCCTTGACCGCCGCAGAACTGGACGCGAGACGAGAGGGAGTCCGTCGGGGAGGGGGGTGGCGGCCGGGCGCTGGCTAGGGTTCTCAGGGGGCGCTGGCTAACGGGCCAGTAGTCCAGAGGCGGCGTTGAGGGGTTGGACCAGGCAGGGCGCTGTGCTACCGCCACTGATGGAACCACCACCATATCCTCGCTCGGCCAAGACCAGCTCCTCGAGATCTTCCTCCGCCTGCCGAGCCTGCCGGCCCTCGTCCGCGCCGCGCTCACTTGCCGCTCGTGGCTCGGCGCCGTTCGCTCCTCCCGGTCCTTCCACAGCCTCTTCCGCGCCCTCCACCCAGCGCCCCTCTTTGGGATCTTCCTCGAAGTCAACGAGGGCGCCGTCTGCTCCTTCGCCCCTTTCCACCGCTCAGATCCGGATGTCACCGCCGCACTCCGCCGCGGCGATCAGGATAAACACAACTACCATGGATGTCTCTTCTCTGTATCTACCCTCGCTGGCAACAGACGACGGTGTTTCCATGGTTGGGAATACCGAGGATGGAAAGCTCTGCATGGTCTATGCATCAACTGGTGATCTTCTTCTCGATGTTTGGATCGGCCACGGGGACGGCGATGGTATCGAGAGCTGGGTGCTGCAGGACATAATCTCTTCGAGGGCAAAAATTGATGAGTTCACTCCTCCCCCGGGAGTGGCAGGACCAAGTCACAATTGTGCAAGTCAGGTCTGGATGCGTGTACTTCTCCATGACGTGCATAACTGCTGGCACAGAGCACAACTGGTTCTTCTCCCTTTCAATTAAGACGATGGAGATTGAGTTGCTGATGCAAGTGACGTCTCATGACTTTGCATGTCCATATACTATGGCTTGGCCTCCTTGTTTGATTGGTGATGACAGGAGCACGGAACATGAGGCTGAAGGATCCTGCAGTTGTTTGCTGAAGTCCAGTAATCCCACCAAGGTAAAATCACCAACTAACCATAAAAAGCTCAAGTGTTTACTCATTTAATTTAATTTAGTACACACAGAGAGAGGCAGCAGAGCTGTTAATCGAAACCATGAATTACCCTACTGTCTTGTCTGTCTGGCTACATTGACTACATTAACAATGTCCTTCTTTGTGTTGCAGCAGTAGCGCAAGTTGTCGAGCCTCCAAGGAGACGAGCCCCGTCGGCCTGGCCATCGATTTCAACAGTGCAGATTCGTCGAAGCAGCCCTTGCAGCCAAACTCTCCAGACTGCAGGGTGCACAAGAAGTGAAGCCGGCCGGGCTGTGCCTTGAACTGAAGTGAACCGAGCATCCATCGCTTAGCTAGGCATCGTCCGGGCTGTGGCTTGCTGTTTGCCTGATGGATCTGACTAACTTAGCTGGGTTAATTTGGTTGGTTCTTGTCGGTAGAACATCCTTAGTCATATGTAGCCCGCGTCTTCCATTTTCTAATTCCTCTTGGTAGCTGCTTGTCTCTCATGATCCTTTCATGAGAAAGGTTAGGAGGAGTATTATCTTTGCTTTGTGTTTGATGAGCATGTGAGAGACTGTTATGGTAGCGGTAGCTAATTCGACCCTTATCTTGACCACTTGGTCATGTCTCTGTACCATTTCTGTGTTCCCTTGGCTGTCGATTCCCTGTTTGTGTTTGTTTACCGGAAGGCTAAGCTTGTGTCTGATAGATGTGGCGTCGGCATCTAAAAAATGTCATCCTTGTCGAAAATGCCCGTCTGACCTGTACTGTGATATTAGTTGGTGCAGCTGTTCCTGGCTGCTTTCTTACCCGGGCTGATCTGGAATCTTGTTGTGTGTTGTTGTCTGAGTTGCCTGTAGCTGCAGGATGGAGAGTTTGGTGCTTTCATGAGTTGCCTGCTGGTTGGTCTTCGTAATGGTTTTTAGTTTTAGTACAGAATGCTTATGCTCCGTCTTATTCCACTTTCTTTGCTGGTTGGTCTTATATACAGACTACTAGTAGAAGGAGACGATCGAAGACAATAGGTTATATGTAGATGGACCGCTAAGGTACATAGGATGGTCATGGATGGTATGTGCTCCTTTCCTATATAATGGTTTTTTTCGACGAGCCACCGTTGCCGCCACTTACAGCTGAGGCTCTGATGATGATGGCTGTGAGGGGCATCAACCGAACTTGTAAGATATATGTCCAGCCTCATGGCCCAACTGCCCCCAGTCAGGTAACTCCTACCTAACCTAACATTCCATCATCATTATAATCACCATCACGGCATCACCACCATGAGCCATATGTTTCTACTTGCACTGCAGGATCAATTCATGGATGAGACATTGTTAATTTGGATGAGAGGGCTGTCAAGGTTCGACGACGGCAAGTCACAATCGTTCCGCTCACTGGGCAACGTGAAGGCAGTGGAGGATCTGCCAGAGTAAAACAAAGTAGAAGCATCCGCAAGAAGCAGATGAGTGCTGCGAAAACCACCGAAGATGAAAGCCATACGGGGAGGCCCATTCCTCAGACCAGCCAGCAAGCATTATACAAACCTCAATTTCTGATAAATCTGTTTGATACTCAGATCGTTTTATTCAATTATTTAATTTTATTTAACATTCCAAAATTCGAAAATTTTGGTATGTTACAGGCACACCGCCTTAAGATCTTATTACATGTTGCTTCACATCCTGAAGCATCATCACCTTTGTTTCTGACAACAACACGAGTACATTGTGTACTCAATATCATAGAGCTCACACCTCCCTGTAGTGAATCCCTCATTCTGGCAACGCTCGTCGCATGTTTCGTGCATGCAATTACCATAGGTGTACATCCCACTCCAGTTCCAGCAAGTGCCTTCAGATCCTGTAGGGAAATACGGAGGACGTTTTGCGTAACAACATCAGAAAATACAACATCGATAAATGGCTATATTCTTCTGATAATTATTCCTGTCATGGCTTACCAGGAAGCAACGGGAGTGCCATGAGTAAGAATATGCACAAGCCATCAGTACCTCCATATCTCCAGGAGTAAACACCCACGAAACCAAGGAAGGGAGGAAATCCAAATTGGTTAACTTACTGGTGATGTTGATCCTTTCTTAATACATCTCTTCTTAGAAATGGATGATGGAACCTTACAGAAAGTGTTATACTTATCTGGATGACGCGACGATGTATTGTACAAACAAAAAAGATACTTTGAGACATGATAAAAGACACTATAATAGGCTGTTGGTAAGTGTGTGTTGGCGTGAGTCGTGGCGTGATGTTTATGCTTCTTGAAATGGTGCCTTTGCTGTTTAGTTGGGACCTTTACAAGATAAAATGTCAAATTTATCCGGATGATGCAGTTGTACATATCTGCAACGATATGTTGTACACTGAAAAAGGCACTTTAAGACGTGTAAAATATACCCTAGGTTGTTGGTACATGAGTGTGTTGTTGGTGTGAGGTATGGGAAAATGTTCATGGTCGCCAAGTGCACATGAGGTAAAGCAAAATTCCACAAACCCTCCTAGACGGTGCCACGCAGAATCTGGAGTAGATCGTATGAAAACTGGTCCAGACATAGTAATGGTTGCGAAGTCTAACCCTTCCTTTTCTTTTACACAATTGGCAATATGTCTATTTTTAAGCCAATTCACCTAGAACTCTGCTAACTCGCTGGGTTCTGGTCGGCAGACATAGTAATGATTTCTTCTTCTTCTTCTTCTTCTTCTTTCTTTTCATAGCTGTCTATCACTCATGATCCTTTCATGATAAAACCTTTTTTGACAATGGTGGATTTTCTGATTTAAAATGAAGCATTAAGTGGATACAAACAAAACATGTACACATCCACCCGGCCTTTGCATAGCTAGAATGCATATTGCTAACACAAAGACACACACACACACACAACTAAATATGCCGCCAAATAGCTAAGTCATATAAAACCGAAGCTATTGCATAGATAAGAAAAATAAAAAAGCCTGAATTGATCAAATCTACGACCGACAGACTATAGCAATGACCATATTTGCACCAACCATCTCTTAACACTGCAAGGAGAACGAGGTTCTTCAACAAAAACATCTTCAAGAAGGGAACGACGCTCAAGTGCCACCGTTGCTGGACCTAGACACCAAAAGGCTGGATTTTAGCAAAACAGAGTTGAGAGCAGAGACGCATACAACAGAAATTTAATAAGAATAATAGACTGGAAACCCTGAACAATCTGAATCAGAGAAAGAATCATGCATATATTGAAAATCATACATAATTACCACTGTGCAAAATCAAAAGAAAAAAAGTTGGAAGCGAAACAAAGTAGAGAGCAGAGATACATACAACAGAAATCTGATAAGAATAATAGATTGCAAAACCTGAACAATCTTCTTTGAGCAACGGTGTACATGTATAGGCATGCTTGTTGAACAGCATAGGTGATTTCATACCTAGTGAGAGTGATATACTGAAGGGCGTGCCAGTAATGCTACGATATAGGGTGGCGTCGGGAACGGGTTCTCCGGCGGAAGACAATTTGGCACCGGTCTCAGCAGGTGTGCGTGTAGGATGGCATTCCAGCATGCCGGACTTGGAGAGCAGCTCAATAGCATACTGGCATTGGGAGAGGAAGAGGCCAGCGGAAGAGCGTGAGACAGCTATACCAAGAAAATGGTGAAGAGGACCGAGGTCAGTCATGCAGAATTCTTGGCGCAGAGAAGAGATGATGTGAGTGAGAAAAGAGTCAGAGGAGGCCGTCAACACTATGTCATCAACATATAAGAGTAAATATGCAGTGTGGGTGGAAGAGTGGTAGATGAATAGAGAGGAGTCAGAACGTGAGGGAATGAATCCGAGACTCTGGATGAACGAGGCAAACCGTTGAAACCAAGCTCTGGGTGCTTATTTAAGGCCATACAAGGATTTTTGGAGATGGCAGACGTGATCAGGATAGGAAGAGTGGGAAAACCCAAGCGGCTGCCGGCAGTAAACCGTTTCAGTGAGAGAGCCGTGTAGGAAGGCGTTTTTGACATCGAGTTGGTGAATGGGCCAGGAGGAGGAGACCGCTAAGCTGAGAACTACACGGATGGTGCTAGGTTTGACGACCGGAGAGAATGTCTCGTCGAAATCGATGCCGGGTTGCTAGGAATCGCCACGACAAACCCAGCGAGCCTTGTAGCGGGAGAGGGAACCATCCGAATGGAATTTATGACGAAACACCCATTTCCCAAAGACTACGTTGGCACCAGGAGGTCGAGGAATGAGCGACCAGGTGTTATTGAGAAGAAGGGCATCATACTCTTCTTTCATGGCTTGGAACCAGTTCGGATCGAGGAGGGCTGCTTTGTACGAGGTGGGAATGGGGGAGATAGGAGATGTGGAAGCTGTGAGGTTGAGGCGATCAACAGGTTGGGCAAAGCCAGACTTGCTGCGTGTGCGCATGGTGTGGGCGTTACGAGGAATGGGAACGGGAACAGCAGTCGGTGGCATGGAGGGGCCAGCTGAATCAGAAGAAGGAGTCGGGATTGGTGGAGTGGCGGGGCCTGGAGAGCTGGTAGGTGGAGTGGCGAGACCAGGTGAGCTGGTTGGTGGAGTAGCGGGGCCTGGGGAGCTGTGTGGTGGAGTGGCGGGGCCTGGGGAGCTGTGTGGTGGAGTGGCGGGGCCCGGGGAGCTGGGTGGCGGGCGATCCGAGAGATCGCCATGGCTGGGTTGGTCGGTTGGGGAAGCGGTAGTGGGAGGCGAATCTTGGGCATGCAGTGGGTGAGTAGGGTCCAGATGAACAGCGCCATGCACGTCAACAGCGCCATGCACGTCGATCGCTGAAGAGCGTGGTGAAGGGGTGACATCGCTGGAAATTGGGGCAGAAAAGTTGGGGGTAGCGTGAGTGGCGAAAGGAAAAATGGTTTCATCAAACATGACGTGGCGAGACAGAATAACACGACCTGTAGGAAGATGGAGACAACGATAGCCTTTGTGGGAATCAGAAAAACCGAGCAAGACACATGGCAAGGAACGAGGTGAGAGTTTGTTATCAGTGGTGGCAGATAAGTTGGGAAAGCATAGACAGCCGAAAGTACGAAGATCGGCGTAGGTGGGTGGGGCTAGGAAGAGAGACTCATAGGGAGAGAAGCGATGACAAGTTTTTGTGGGCCGGACATTAAGTAAATATGTGGCATGCCGAAGCGCTTCAACCCAATATTGAGGAGGCATGGATGCGTGGATGAGTAGGGTACGGAGAATGTCGTTGATCGTGCGAAGTGAGCGTTCAGCTTTCCCATTTTGGGGCGAGGTGTAGGGACATGAAAACCAGAGAAGAATGCCGTGGTGAAGAAAAAATTCACGGTTGCGGGTGTTGTCGAACTCGCGACCATTATCATATTGCAAGAAGCGAATGGGAAGAGAGAAGTGAGTGGAAACGTAACGCTGGAAGTTGACAAACAAGCTGTGAACATCATATTTCGCTCGGAGGGGAAAGGTCCATATAAAGTGAGAATAATTGTCAAGAACAACAAGATAGTACTTGAAATCGGATACACTAGGGATAGGTGACGTCCACAAGTCACAATGCAATAGTTCAAAATGGAAAGAGCTACTGGTAGTAGAAGAACTAAAAGGCAGCCTAACATGCTTGCCTAATTGACACGATTGACAAAGAGACGAGTCATGAGAGTCACGATTGTAAGGGATTCTAAACGCGTCGAGGAGGGTGGTTGTAGTAGCATGGTTGGGGTGGCCGAGCCGTCGATGCCACAGACTGATGGAGGCGAGCATGGCATGGGGCGAAGGAGTGGAGGCGCCGTGGACGATGTACATATCGCCCGAACTATCAAAGCGCGCCAGCTCCATCCGGGTGCGAAGATCCTTCACAGTCAAGCCAAAAGGGTCAAATTCCACAGAAACTTGGTTATCAATAGTGAAACGGCAAACTGAGATGAGGTTTTTAATGAGGGCAGGAGCGACTAGAACCTCGCGAAGAAGAAGAGGGGAGTGAGAGGAAGGGATAGAGGAAGTGCCAACACAAGAGACAGGGACAGTGGAACCATTACCAAGAGTAATGGAGGGAAAGAGAAGAGAGGGATGAATGGAAGAAAGCGAGCTACTAGATGCAGACATATGCGCAGATGCACCAGAGTCGAAGATCCACTCGTTACCTGCGTCTTGGGTGGTGAGAGAGTTCATGGCGGCGATGAAGGCGACCTGATCCCAGGCCGGCGCGGTCGAAGATGAAGGAGGAGGAGCAGCAGCGGGTGGCTGAGGTGGCGATGGCGCTGGTGATGCAGCGTGCTCCCAGGTTGATGGTGTGGGCATCCTGTAGGGGTACAAGGAGTGCGCCGTTGGCGCCGCCGCGGCCTGGTACAGAGGAGCATAGGCGGTGTAGGCCTGCTGTGGTGGACGAGAGCCCAGGAGCCCAGGAGCGCCGGTGGGAGGGCGAAGGCCGGGCACCCAAGCGCCGGTGTAGGCCGGTGGAGCACCGTACGGGGAGGGTGCGGACCATGGCATGGGCCAAGCCTGCACGAGCCCCGTCCAGGGATCGTGTGGAGGGCGCCATGTCGAGGGAGCCGGTGAGGAAGGCGCAGGAGATGGTGCAGGGGTTGGCGGTGCAGGAGTAGAGCTCGACGAAGAAGACGCCGATCCCTGCTTTCATGGCCGATAGATCGGGTTTTTGCCCTTGTAGTTGGGGCTGGGGCGCCACCTCGGCGGCGTTTGAGGTGCTGGAGGCGCCGGAGAGGAAGCCGTGGACGAACCCGCAGGAGTCGGAGCAGGGCGAGCCGAGGTGTGGAAGAGGTGAGGCGTGCTGGCCTTGCGCGCCTGATTCTGCTCCTCCATCTGGAGCATGGAGCAAGCGTTGGCAGAGGCCGGAGCATGGGGATCAAGGTCGCCTGCTGGGCGAAGCGGTCGTCGAGGCCACCCATGAGCGCATGAAGGAGGGAGCGGTCGGCAACCACCTCGCCGAGCTCACGCAGCTCGTCGCCGATGGCTTTGATGCATTGGCAGAAAACGCCGACAGGGCGATCACCTTGAGTGATGGTGCGGAGCTCCGTGTTGAGCGTGGAGATGCGAGCGTCGCGGTTGTCCTGAAACAGCCGGCGGAGCTCGAGCCAGATGTCACGGGCGGTGGCACCATCGTCACCACAAGGTTGAAGAGCTCGGTGGAGATGCGGGTATACAGCCACTGAATAATGGCAAGATCATCCTTGAGCCATCTGGGATTGGCGGGGGCCGGTGGCGTATCGCCGGTGATGTGATGAAGAAGAGAACAATGACCAAGATGGATCTCGAAGAGATGCCTCCAATGATAGTAGTTGTGGCTGTGGAGATCAAGAACAATGGGGATGAAAGGAGTGATGTCAGTGATCGTATAGCTGAAGGAGAGAGCGGAGGGAATGGTAGGCTGGATGACTGGGGAAGAAGGTGTGGGCTGGCCGACGGTGAGGGGAAGAGTAGGCTGGTCGCCGCAGTTTGGAGGTAGGGTTGGCTGGCCGCCGGTGTTGGGTGGTTCGCCTGGATTCGTCATGGCGATCGTGGGAGGGGAGAGATGAATCGGATCTCTGATACCATGTAAAACGCTTGATTGTTCAGTTGTCGTTACAGAATACAGAGAAGAGTACATAAATAGGGGAGCCAGGCGCAACCGCGGCAGGACGTGGGGAGAGGCGATCGTGCAACGATTCGTGTAATTCAAGTGGGAAGCTAGTCCACGCTCTAACAGTTATAACTATTCCCGTAGTCTTCACCGCAAGTATGAGCGCACCTGCTCTACTAGAAGCTATCAGTAATCAGGTTTTGCCTGCGGAAATCTGTGTGTTGGAGGTGACGACTCGCTGTCGATAGGCTATGTCTAGCATCGCCACGATCCAGCCTCATGGCTTAACTGCCTCCAGTGAGGTAAGTCCTACCATTAATTCCATCATCAGCCGTATGTTTCAATTACGTGATGATCATGGATGGATGAACTGTTGTTAACTTGAAGCAGAGGGCTGTCAAGCTACGTTGGCAAGTCGCAGCCATTCCTCAGACCAGCAAAATTTGGCGGTCGAATTTGCTCAAAACTGTCAGCAAACCAAAACTGTATCCGGGCCAGAGTATGCAAAATCGAAACGCTAGCTGAGTCGAAACCTCAATCTACTCTAAATCTAACCCTATGTTAGGTAAGCAGTGCATCTTACAGCAGAATCCACTAAAAAAAATGGAGAACTGTAGGTTGCCACCATTTCACCTTTTTTTTTTTTGGAAATGGAGGTTTACCTCCAGCCTCTGCATCATAAGGATGCATACAACCATCTTATTAAAAGTTCGCAAAGTAACACAAAGTCGTCAAAGTATTACAGCTCGCAAGTGGAGCGAAAAGAAAACCGAAACAAAGTTCATGCCGACAAACATAACCAGAATGGCAAAAAGAAGGATAAGCTCCCTAGACTCCTATCCTGTTATGCGACCGCCATCCGAACCGGTTGAATAAAATCTGTGCTACCATCTCCCAGTGGATGCACCCAGTAACCAACGGCTCCCTGAATTCCATAGGAGTGAGTAAGGACCACGTACGGATCCAAGCAGTAGCTCTGAAGATGACCTGCAAGAAAGATAAATTGTTTTGCCTGTTAAATATCAAATCGTTCCTGCAATTCCATATAACCCACAAAAGCGCACATATTCCGATCCGAATACGGGCCACCGTAGTATGTTCAACCTCAGTTAACCACGTTCCAAACAATGTTGTAATGTCAATTGGAGGAGTGATGTTAAAGGCTATATGAATCGATCTCCACAATAATTTGGCGAGTGAGCACTCAAGAAATAAATGTTGTATTGTTTCATCATGATCACAAAAACAACATCGTGGACTACCTATCCATCTCCTCTTGATTAAGTTGTCCTTTGTAAGAATTACTTGTTTGTGGACAAACCACATAAAGATTTTAATTCGCAAAGGAACCTTAATCTTCCAAATATGCAACGATCTCGAGATTGGGCCAGAATTAACCAGATCCATATAAAAAGATTTTATCGTAAAAACTCCATTCCTAGCTAGTTTCCATTGCGTCGAATCTGGTTGGTCGAAGAGTTGAACATCTATCAATCTCCGAATCAAGTACATATAGAATCCCACAAGCTGTGAAGCCACACAGGGGCACCCCACCAGGGCAAATGAACCAACCAAAAGAAATGGAAGAACAAAAAAGGAACGCATGGAGAAATCAGAAATGAATCAAGATTATATCACGTCGCACGCGCACTCCGCACGCGGATAGATGACTATTCCTGATATATATAGAGAAGAGATGGCATGATGGAGAGAAGGAGGAGGCTGCGGTGCCACGGATAAGTGAGGTGGCACAAGCCGGACCATTGATGGCTGGCTGGTGGGCATCCCTAGGTCGTTCGTTTAATGACGTGATGCTGATATAATAGCTAGTACGGGCACAACTGTTTCCACTTCCCAAGAAAAGGGGGCGATTAAGTGGCACTGTTTTCTCACGACTTGTCCAATGGCCTCCATGGAATGTTGTGCCGAATTCAAGTTCCCCTGCTTTTTCAGGTCAGTAAGAAGAGCTTTTCTGGCTTTGAGGATGTAAGAAAAAGTCGATTTTCCAAGAGTTTGTTATCTATGTTTCGAATAACGTTGAAGCCTTCTTCGATGTTATTCTTGTTAATTTTCCCTTATTTCACAAGAATAACAAATGCTAGCCAGCATTCACAAGCAAGCAAATGGATCTGGTAACATATCTATCCATGGGGGAAGAAGGCCAAATAGATTGTGTGATCAACAGGCAGGTCCCTTTCTTTAGATCATCAAACATAAACAATTTGGTTTCATCGCATCTTACAAAGACATACGATCCGAGCCATACACGTACATGTAATGCACTATTCTTTCATTTCAATAAGCTAGATAGACATTAAAGAGACCGACCAGCGATACTCTACTGAACAACACACTGAGGCCAGCACCCCCGTATCTACGTGTTGGATACAGTCAGCAAATGACCCTTGGTAACTACTCCCCCCGTTTCAAAATAGATGATCCAACTTTACATTAAAGTTAGTATAAAGTTAGGTCATCTATTTTGGAACGGAGGGAGTAACTATCTAGCTCCTTTGGGATCAGAAACTTTGCTCCCCAAGCAACCAATGGCTGGCTTCTTGCTCACACAGCCGCATCCACCTTCTCTCTCCGCCACCATCTCGTGCGGTCTCACTATGAACCCCATGAGACCATGACGTCGACATTGCCTTGGTCCGTAGGTCGTTCGGCTTGGCGAGCCTGTCCAACTTGCTGCCGCTCGATCACCATCAACTTGCTGCGCTTCGGGGTTGCTCTCCACGCTGGTGGTAAATTAAAGCCACAAACCCCCTGTTTGTGACAAGAAAATTAGGGTTGGGCACATCGGCGTGGCTGCTCACAACGGTCAGGACTGCATCAAGGATCACAAAGAGAGATACAAAGACTAGAGACAAACGAAAGAACAGCTCTTTACTGTGGATTCGAAGCTAATACGTACACACAACCCAGCCATGGTGGTTCCATGTTGCTGGTAGACGAGGACGCCAAGCTTCAGGCTGACGCTCTTGTCGACGCCGAACTTCTTCTCGACCATACAATCTGACCCATACAGTCACACAACATAGGGAAACCGGCTATATATGCATCTCTCCCTGCAAACTAACTGATACTAGCACAAATATTCAGTACGTGAAGTCAGTAGAGTTCTGTTCATGATCCAAATCAAACCAAACCAAACGAGCAGCTGCGGTAGATTCGGATATCGTGAGAATATGATGATGAGGACGATTGTCTATTGATGACTACTTGCCGCATGATTTTTTCCAGTGCATCATCAAGCCTACATGTGAAGATGGTTTTTTGCTTGCCTGACAGGTGTTTGTTATAATGCTTCATATTGCAGTTTCAGTTTGATTTTAGGTGAGCAAATATTTCGCATGCTAGCTGATTGATTGACTGATCTATGTACTACTGTATATGAAAAAGGAAAATATTAACTTGTTTTATCTGCTTCGCCTTCTGCATGCATGCTAGCTGATTGATTGACTGATCTTCAGGTTCCACCTTTCATGTTATGCCATGATAGATAACGACTTGATTTGCTGCTTCATATTCATTGTGCACTTGCTAAAACTCTAATTCTACCCCTTTGGGACTTGGGAGTTGGAACAGGGCATCAACATTGTCAATTGGAGAGGTGTTGGTGGTAATGCTTGCTAGGTGTTTGTCGTAATGCTTGCAGGCGCAAATGCTTAAAAATTGCAGTTTGAAGTTGATTTCTGATGAGCACATGTTATCAATGAAACATTTTTTTTTTGAACAAACTAAGGGCCCAGAAGGACCCCGAAGCTGCATTGATTAGAAAGGAGCAGTACACAGCGATTTTACATCAGGATCCTGAACGAAAAAGGAAAACACTAACCGGTCCCTGACTATTACAAAGAGGACCCCAGAAAATTGATGAAAAAAGCAATCGGGTCCCTGGCAACTCCAGCCTGAAACTTGACTCGTCTTCACCGGGGACGGCACCACTTGGTGCGGCGAGCCCTCCATGACACCACGCCACGAACTCCAGGATGAAGCTGCAGTGCCTCCCATCTGGCTCTTGGCCGGGAGGAAGAAGAAAGACCGCCATTCGGTCAGAGGATTCGGCGGCGACGGCCGGCATCGACCGCAACAGCGGGAGCCATAGGCCATCCAAGATCTCCGTCGGTGATGAGCTCGAACCCGAACTGGATCTCCATCTTTCCTCTCTTCCTCCTTCACCACCATGGTAACCTTGGAAGCAGAGGAAAATAAGGACCTCCTCCAGATCAGCGGACCAAACGAGCTTATTCGTGGAGTCACCGGCAACCCACTCCTGACAAGCAACTGGCACACCAGCGCAGCCAGGACTGCAGCCACCGCTAACCACCGGCCGCTGCTCGAACGCGGCGGCGGTACACTCCACCTCGGCATAGCGCCAGACGCCACAGGGGTAAGACTCAACTTAGACTTAATATATACATAGCTCCTCCGTGCTCCTCTCCCTTCTCTCCTCCAGCCGGCATCGCCGCCGGGGAAGATTGGGGATCGGGCCGGGACGTGCTTCTCTCGCTCGACTCTCAACAGGGGCGCTCTCTGTTGTTCTCCCTTATCTGCTTTTGGGTCTGTCAATGAAACATGCGATGATTGATGATAGTATATGAAAAAGGAAAAGATTGACTTTTTTCATCTGCTTCGCCTTGACCTGAAACCAAAGCTTAGCAATGAGCAGTTAGTATATTCCCTTTTCTTTTCACTAATTTGATAAAGTTCATTCTTCTTCAACCTTTTTGACGGAACCTCGTCAGAGAGCGGGGAGCTCCCGCATTGCATTAAGAAGAAGAGAGTTGGTCCGGTTAATAAGGAAAACTGGACCCAAAAACCATACATGGCATCGGTTAATTAAGGGAAACCGACGAAGACCACACACACCGGACTAGCACTCAAGGGACGTCGTCCGAGCCAGATACAAGGGTGCCAAGGCCCAAGACCATGGTCAACACAACATACCCGACCAAGACAACCACTGCAACCTGAAGAACATGCCTGCAACTCGATGTGAACTCGCACCTAACCTTTTGAAAAATGAGATCAACCATTGGCCTCCACCAATGCACGAATTTCCTGGGTCGCTGTCGGCGTAGGGGGTTTCTTGTACATCCGTAGATAAGAGTTCATCTTCTCTTGCACATCCTCTTCGGAGCCTTTCTTAGATTTCATCCCCTTCGGTAGTTCCCCATAAGCCTCCGCCAACCTATATTCAGCGCGTTTGGCAGTAGGAATGTTGTTGTTTCTATTCTTCTTATCCAAACGTCCACTACGCCTTTCGGAACAAGAAGATGCCCCTTCAATCTGCACATGAATCGGTTCCTCGAGCAAGGACCGCGGTGCCGCGCAACTGAAACTGCTTAGGAACTCATCCAACAAGGTAGTTGATGGCACGCCAATATCACCAAGTGGTTCCTCGGACCCAGAAGACATCATATTGGTAGTGCCCCCTGAAGCAAGCTTCACTGAAGAGGGGACGAAGGGAGGCACCTCTCCAACCAAACCATCAGGCAAGGCCACCACAATCTGTTCCATATCATTGCTCGCTATGACTATCTCAGCCACCTTAGATTGCTCCTCCTCTCCTAGAATCACCGTCTTGTGCAGAACGACATCCAACGTAGGAAGAACATCTGCAGGCAGCGCCACAGTTGCCAGCACCTCAGACGAGCACCCGGCCACTCCCACCTGACTGACATCCTTGCCATAGGCAACAACAAGAGGCGCCGGTGGCTCCTCATGCTCGCACCAGGGAGGAGGCGAACCCAAAGGCGCCAAGGAGGAAGATCCCCCACTGTTCCCCACTACTTTGCCACTGATAGCCTCCAGCCGCTCCAAGAGGCTTGAGACCTGGGCCGCCCAACCCTGCAGAGCAACCGCCATGTCGCGGAGGGGTTAAACGACATCCTCCACATGAGCGGTAACCAGAGCCTGCAACTCGGCACGCAACGCCTCGGTCTGAGCTGCAAAGAGGGGTTGCAGCAGCCCCAAATCAGCAGCCAAGGCCGACTCGTCAGGGCCGGACTGACCCGACCAGGGGGTGCCAGAGTTGCTACAAGGGGCCCCTTGAACGAGCCCAGTCGGGGCGGCAACAACTGCTGCCCACGAGCGCTGCCGCAACTGCGGTGAAGGAGCTGGGGACGGGTGTTGGAGGCGAGGAGCAGCCGGCGGCGACAGGGAGCCGCGGAGATGACCATTGCCGGTAGGGAGGCGGCCCGGACAGCCGTGCTCGCGATGCCCAGAGCGGCCGCAAACCAGGCAGGTGACAGGCCCACGACAGTCGGCGACGAAGTGGTCCTCCGCCAAGCAACGGAAGCAGAGCCCATAAGCTCTCTGCTTGAAAGCAAGGGAGCGGTCGGTGTCCTTCTTGCGGGGCGGGGCAGACAGCTTCTCCAGCCTCCGGCGATGCTGGCCCCCGACCTCCACCCACCCCTGCTCCGTAGGTGCCTGCGAAGCATCGGTCACTACCCGCGGCGTGAAATTCGGAGGAAGCCGATCTGGAAGTGGTGGCAGCTTGACCGGAGGGAGGATCCCAGGGCAATCCGCGGAGCGTGCGAGAGAGTCCCCGTCTCCATCCTCAGCACCGGCAGCCAGCAGCATTGGATCTGGATCTGCAGGGGAGCTAGGACGGAGGGGAGGGGTGGGGGCGTTGGTGGCTGTGGAGGGATCACAAGGGATGAGGTTGGTGGTGGGAGAGGAGGCCATGGTTAGGGGTGGAGGACGGGATGCGAACTAAGCCGCAGCCGCGGCGGCGGCGGCGGCGGCGGCGGAGTCGCAGCAGCGTCGCGTGGAGCTAGCGGCCTATCGTTGTGCGTACACAATAAAAAAAGACTTTATTTCCTGGAGAGTCTCGAGCAATGAGCAGCCAACCGGTGCTGCCGCTGCCGGGTGCGCCAGCAGCGAAACCTCCGTCTATCCCCTCCACCGCCACTACCACCTCCCTTCCTACTGCTGCCGACGGAACCACCACTATATCCTCGCTCGGCCAAGACCAGCTCCTCGAGATCTTCCTCCGCCTGCCGAGCTTGCCGGCCCTTGTCCGCGCCGCGCTCACTTGCCGCTCGTGGCTCGACGCCATCCACTCCTCTCGGTCCTTCCGCAGCCTCCTCCGTGCCCTCCACCCGGCGCCCCTCATCGGGATCTTCCTCCGAATCGAGGGCGGCACAGCCCCCTCCTTCGCCCCCGTCCGCCGCTCAGATCCCGACGTCACCGCTGCACTCCGCCGCCGCGACTTCTTCCTCACCTCTCTCCCTGCAGGCTGCTGGAGCATCATGGACTGCCGCGACGGTTACATCCTCCTGCGGAACATGGTGTCCCTCGCTGTCATGAACCCCATGACCTGGGCCGTGAACATCATCCCGATGCCCGAGCATGCTATGGAAGGGACATCATCCTGGTTCCATCTGCTGTCTTCAGAGGAGAACCCCTGTCCCCTGGTCGTTCCGCGTGGTCTGTGTGTGCGCGTGTCCGTCTATGGTTCGTGCCGCCGTATTCTCGTCGGAAACGGAGGATTGGGTCATCCACCCCTGGACGGAAATCGGTGGTGGAATCTACCTGAATGACAGTGGTTTCACGCTGGTGGGTGGTTCTTTTTATCGGTCTCTGTATGGCAAAGGACGTGCGGTCAGGATAAATACAGCCACCATGGATGTCTCGAATGTCTATCTACCCTCGCAGGCAATCGGTTACGTTGGGGATACCGAGGATGGAAAACTCTGCATGGTCTATGCAACTGAAGATTTTCTTCTCCTTGTTTGGATCCGCAGCGGGGACGGTGATGGAATTGATAGTTGGGTGCTGCAAGACATTATCCGTTTGAGGGTAGAAACAATGAAAAAAATAGCGCGCTACAGAGAATAGCGTCACCCCTGAAAATATGCTATTAGCGTGCTATAACGCGCTATAACGTGCTATTAGTGAGGCATTGTACATTGATTTATTTAGCGAGACAATTCTTTATATGCCATAGCGTGCTATTAGCGGCGATATAGCGCGCTATTTTTTTCAGTGGCAGAAATGGATCAGTTCACTACTACACCCTGACAGTGGGAGGGCCAAGTCGAAGTTGTGCAAGTTAGGTTTGGATGCGTGTACCTGTGCATGACAAGCATAACCGCTGCCGGCACACAGCGTAGCTCCTTCTACCTTTCATTGGAGACCATGGAGATTGAGCTTCTGATCCACGGCACATCTGGTGACTCTGCCTATCCGTATATTATGGCTTGGCCTCCTTGTTTGGTTGGTGATGACAGGAGGACTGAACATGAGGTTGAAGGATCCTGCAGCTGTTTGCTGAAGTCCAGTAACTCCACCAAGGTAAGGACAACAACCAACCGTAAAGCTCAAGTGTTTACTGATTTGATTTAATTTAATATACACACACAGGCAGTAGAGCTGTTAGTCTGGCTATATTGACTACATTAACAATGTCATTCTTCTTGTTGCAGCAGAAGTTCAAGTCCTCGAGCCTGAAGGAGACGAGCCCCGTCGGCCTGGCCACGGATTTCAACAGTGTGGACGTGGTGAGGCAGCCGCTGTCGCCCTTGCAGCCAAAGTCTCCAGACTGCAGGGTGCACAAGAAGTGAAGCCGGTCCTGACATTCTCTTCTGGATGGCTTGCAGTGAAGTAAACTGAACATCCATCCCTTAGCTAGGCATCGTCCAGGGCTGTGGCTTGCTGTTTGCCTGATCGATCTGACTAACTCAGCTGGGTTAATTTGGTTGGTTCTTGTCGGTAGAACCTCGTCAGTCATATGAAGTCTGCACTTTCCATTTTCTTCTTCCGCTTGTCTTGGTTGCTTCCTGTGTCTATCATGATCTTCCTTTAATGAGAAAAATCAGGAGTGTTATCTTAGTAGTTTCGTGTCTGTCATGAGCATGTAAGAGACTGTTATGGTAGCGCTAGCTAATTCGACCCTTATCTTGGCCAGTTCGTAACGTCTCTGTACCATTTATGTGTTCCCTTGGCTGTCAATACTGTGTTTGTTTACCGGAAGGCTAAGCTTGTGTCTTGACAGATGTGGCGTCGGCATCTCGAAAATGTTATCCTTGTCCGCTTTCATACCCATGGCAGATCTGGAGTGTCGTCAAATCTTGCTGTGTGCTGTTGTCAGAGTTGCCTGTAGCTGCATGAGAGTTTGGTTGGTGCTTTCATGAGACTCTGTTTTTCCTTTCCAGCTAGCATGCCATGAAAATGGTCAACAGTTCACATCGGATTGCTCTTTGACATGTAAGATTTCCGAGGCTTCCAAGTGACTCGCCATTTCTACTAGTAATTTGTGCGTGCTTTGCACGTAAGATCATTATGTGTAAACAATTAAAATAAAACTTTAAACACCTATGTTATTGTTAAATTTATCATGTAATTCAAAAGAAGATTTCTGCTTTCTAGTGGGAACTCCACAAAACTTTTATATAATTTGCATCCAGTTTAGCTACACATCAGTTAGCTGATCTTCGAAATCGGGTCAGTCGATTTTTGAATGAAGGAAGGAGAAGGGCCTCGACGGAGAGAAGGAAGGGGCTCGCCATCATCACCCCCGTATCTATCTTAGGGTTCAGGGTGGGGGCGGTGGTGTGGGGCTTTGCCGGAGAAAAAACTCCGCGCGGGGAGGGCAGGGATAGAGGGATGGCCATGGGCAGCGGCGGGGGGTTGTTTCGGGGAGGGCGAGGTGGCACGGGAGCGCCGCCGCCCGTAGGCGGCGGGGGTCGGTGGTGGCTGGCAGCTCAAGGAAGGAGATGTGCCGAGAGGTTGAAGAAAGACTGTACGCCGTTGATTTCCCATCCAACGGTTCACAGAATTGTCTGACCCCAATTTTTCTCCAGCTGACTGAAGTCTAGCCACACCCATTCGCATCAACACATGATAGTGCGACAACGTTCTTTATGAAGAACGGTTGAGCAAGGCCTTCGTTTTACTTTCAAAAGGAATAGTATTGACATGTGTCATGAAATATAGTTTCACATATTCAAACTTGAAATACAGGGGAAATAAGCATTACTTTTCATTTTACTCCTTTTACCACCATTAAGTCAGACTTTTTTCAAAAATATATATTTCTTTTTCTGTCATAATCTCATTTTTTTACTGGTTTCATAATCTATACTTCAGTCTTCTGCCCTCGGGATCATTCTGTTCAACTTATGACATTATTTTAAGAAAGTAAATAAACTTTCAAGACAAAATTTTATATGGATTGTTTGGACATTTCTCTATTGTCCTCAGTATTGACATACTCTTTCCTATGGAGTAAAAGGGAGAAATGCTTCGGTGGATGCATTCAAAGGGTAAACTGCGATGTAGTATACTGTACTACTAACTTGCAAAAAGAGTACAGTAGTATACTGTACTACTGTAGGTTGCCAGCCTCGGTAAGCATACTATATCGAGATACTTCTATCATATACTGGAATTCACAACGTCACCAGTTCACAACATGTAGCTGGGTCCTCACGTGAAAGTTCTGAAGTGCCTTGGCGACAGGTAGACAGTAGTAACTTGCTACAACCACACAATCCTGCTCCCTCTCCTTGGCTACGTGAGTTGAGGGCCTTGTCCTGTGCCTGCATCTCGCCCTATAAAATTAATAATTAAGGTGTCCGGTGACAAATGTAAAGTCAATTGGGAGCTAGCCTGCTAGCCTAAGGAGTTTGGGGACCTCGGAATTCTTAACCTTGGGAAGTTCGCTACT
>NC_041390.1:631626262-631652699 GCF_002162155.2 Triticum dicoccoides | reverse complement strand
ATATATATATATATATATATATATATATATATATATATATATATATTGTCATATGGTTTCTTATGCTAAAGTAAGAATCTATTCACGATGTCAAGTATGAATCAGAAAGTTCATTGAAAACTAACAAACTATGATCTTGGTCATTGAAGCAATTGCAATTTATCATAACATCGAAAAGAGTCAATATACGAGCTTTTCAGCAAGTCCACATACTCAACTATCATTTAGTCTTTCACAATTACTAACACTCACGCAATACTTATGAGTATGGAGTTTTAATCGGACACAGAGAAAGATAGGGGCTTATAGTGTTGCCTCCCAACCTTTTACCTCAAGGGTAATTTCAACAATAATAGTTCATGATAACTTACATCCAATTGGATATATATATATATATATATATATATATATATATAGGGTCGCGCTATTCGTCACCCTGGATGAGGAATAGTTATTCTTCAACCCCCCCTCTATTTTACTATCAATGCACCGTAATTTTACGTTCCATAAGTTTTGTCTTATTTCCGACGCAAAAAGGGACCGTAAGAAAATATATAATCGCCGTAAAAAATATTTTATGTTATGTAAAATTACAAACGTAAAAACATAGTCTAAAGTACACATAAACTTTAAATTTTCTTGTCTTATGACCTATATTTTTATTTTCTTATGTCAAATTTGACCTAGTGAATCATTAGGAATGTAACTATTTGAATTCCAAACGTAATTTAATTATGAAATGATCGTAATATTACCTCGGGTCAAGAATAACTTATGTTGCACCCTGGGTGATGAATAGTAACACTATATATATATATAGGAAAATGGTTGTGTACTCCTGAGAGTACGTACTCTCGCTCCTCATATACCACATAGATGAATCTTTTATAGCTTATTATTATTTTTAATATACTTCATTAATAATTACTAGATACCCTAAAATGGATTTTATGAAAAAAAAATCATGTGTGCCTCATATTTTCAAAGGTTTACGTATATATTGATTTGTTTGTACATGAAAAAGGTATATTGCAAAAAGTAGGTCGTAAATGATATTTTTTTCAACAAAACTTGTATTGAGGTATCTTAAAATATTTAATGAAGTATATTGAGAATGATAAGGGGCATAATCAATGCATATATATAGGTAAAATGTTTGGGGCACCTAGGTGCCTGGGCACCTAGCTGGTTTTTTCATTAATGCCTCGTGGATTCAAACCCATTAAATTTTGCATGCAAGATTTTCCATATGTGATACTAGCGCGCATGCATTTGTTTCTAAACAATACATACATCCATAACTTCGCTTCCATGCACGATCGTCCTTTATTCTTTCCAAAATAAAAATATATACCTTAGTACAAACGACATGGTTGATATACCCAAGGTACGGTAGATAGAAATGATATACCAAAGAAATATGCAAAATCAAAGGACATACTTATGGAGTACTGATGGAGATATATGGTACGTTGGGCTCAAAGGATATACGTAGGTATCACATACTCTCCACTATGTATGAAGAACTGGTGGAGATACACGTTGTTGGGTTCGATGAAAAAAATATACCCACATATGTATGGTCTCATACTGTGGGTATATAATACCTTGTAATTTTCTTAAAGGTCTTAAACATGTGTGGGTGTATGATACCTTCAATTCTTAAAATATTTACATTGAGTCGCAAGTTTTTGTATGGACGTTATATTCTGTTCCCGCAAAAAAATGGATGCTATATCCTAATTATTGGATAGCCATTTTTTGTATGATATATTCATCATACATATCACATACTCTCTACTGTGTATAAAGAACTGATAGTTATATCATTATTTATTTATTGTGCTGTTTTAATAATTTCTAGACATGTCGATAGTTTTGCTAGTTTACTTGATATATAAATTTTTATATTTTTTAAATATGGCAACTATTTATTTTTTTGTGGTATATTATTGCTAGCTATGTCACATATCATGGGTAATTTTTTTGGAATATGGTTTATGGGTATGTCACACTTATTTACTTTTATAATGTAAAATGCATTGGATATGACATACCCACAATATTTCAAAATATTTGTGGGTATTCGATTCCGTGGAATGCTTTTCTAAAGTGACAAAGAACGCATTGCATTTTTGTTCGATAGTTTTGTAATAGGTATCTAATACTAAAAGCGGAAAATGTTTCTACCATGAGACAACTGTGGGTATGTGAAATTTATGGATATGCATGAGATATTTTGTCTAATATGTGAACTATGAATTATTCTCCTTGAACACATTACTACCATTTGTTTAAATTAGATAATATTTAAAAAATACGTCTGACATAACAGTACCATATACCTCTTATTAATTCAAGCACGAAAAAATATCTCCATATACCCGAGAACATGAATGTATACAAATCATGAGGCATTTATTTCTGATTTCTCTCTCCTATTTCTATTAATGACTCCAAATATGCAACATCGCCATGCATGTTATTCCCTTTCCTTTTTTCTACTACAGAATTATTCCAATGCATGGTGTGCATGAGCCTTATTTATGGTATCCAATTAGCAATTAATGCATTTAATACACATACCCGTTGCAATAGCACACATCTAAAAGCAATTGAACGGTGGAAAGGCAAGGAGCCTGGACACCTATATATATCAGGATCTTTCCAAGACAATGTGCTTGCCAAAGGATAACAAGTAAAAAGGAAAGGTGAAGATCACTATGACTCTTGTATAAGGCATAAGACAAAAATAAAAGATAGGCCCTTCGTGGAGGGAAGCATAGGTTGTCATGTGCTTTTATGGTTGGATGCACAAAATCTTAATGCAAAAGAATGTCACTTTATATTGCCACTTGCGATACGGACCTTTACTATGCAGTCCGTCGCTTTTATTACTTCCACATCACAAGATCGTATAAAGCTTATTTTCTCTCACACTAATAAATCATACATATTTAGGGAGCAATTTTTATTGCATGCAACAATGACAACTTACTTGAAGGATCTTACTCAATCCATAGGAAGGTATGGTGGACTCTCACGGCAAAACTGGGTTTAAGGATATTCGGAAGCACAAGTAGTATCTCTACTTGGTGCAAAGAATTTGGCTAGCATGAGGGGGAAAGGCAAGCTCAACATGTTGGATGATCCATGACAATATACTTTATTTCGGATATAAGAAAACATAACCCATTACGGTGTCTTCCTTGTCCAACATCAACTTTTAGCATGTCATATTTTAATGAGTGCTCACAATCATAAAAGATGTCCAAGATAGTTTATTTATATGTGAAAACCTCTCTTTCTTTATTACTTCCTATTAATTGCAATGATGACCAAAACTATGTTTGTCACCTCTCAACAACTTTTATTCATCATACTCTTTTTATGTGAAGTCATTACTCTCCATAAGATCAATATGATCTCTTTGTTTCTTTTTCTTTTATTCCCTCAAGATCATAGCAAGATAATCAAGCCCTTGACTCAACACTAATCTTTATTATATATAGCTCACGGACTCGATTACAAAGAGGGATCATAAAGCAAAACTCAAAACTAAATCATACTGAAACTTTATTCTACTAGATCAAGATATTACTAAAAAGATCGAACTAAGGAAAACGGTAAACATAAAGTGTGATGGTGATACGATAGCGGGGCACCTCCCCCAAGCTTGGTAGTTGCCAAGGGGAGTGCCCATACCTATCTGTTTATGTCTCTTTCTTCGGGGGTGGTGACGTGATATTCTTGGCGATGATGCCCCTCAGGATACGATTCTCTTCCTCGAGCTTATTGACTTGCTGCTTGAGGCCCATTATTTCCTTACGGAACTTGCCCGTGACGGCTAAAGCTCCTTTCACCCAAGGATGTTGCATAGCTGCGGGAGAACAAGTAACACTCCTTTTCATATTTTCATAAGAAAGAAATCTAACATTGGAAGGGATGACGGGATTTGGAATAGCTGAGCTGTGTAGTTCCCCCATCATGAATCCATCTTGGAAACGAGAAGTAACTTCTTGATCCTCCTCCATGGCATCTATCCTTTTCAAGTCGGCCTCAATCTCTTCCTCCGTTGATGTCCCAAAGTCGTCAGCATCACTGTTTGCTCCTGGTCTCGGTGTCGGATGAGACACCCTACTCTCCCCGACTGACTCTTGAGAAGATATCTTGCTCCAAATCTGCTACAGAAACAACTCGAAACGAAAACAGAGGATATTTGCATGATACGAGGGTCAAAACCTTTGGGAGACTATATAGTGAATTTTTACCGACTAAAAGAAGTAACGTGCAAGAAAATGGAGTCCGGAGAGCACACGAGGTGCCCACGAGGTAGGGGGGGGGGGGCGCCCAGGGGGGTAGGGCATGCCCTCCACCCTCGTGGACGCCTCGTGTCCTTCCCAGACTACTTCTTATTTTCCTATTTTCTTAAACATTCCAAAACGGAGAAAAAATGCCAATGGGACTGTTTTGGAGTCGGTTTACTTACCGTACCACATACCTATTCCTTTTCGGAGTCTGGAACGTTCTGGAAAGTTTCCCTTATGTACTCCTCCGGCGTTACGGTTTCAATAACATTCAACATTCATTGGGTTACCTGATATATAATGTTTGATTCTTTGACCGTTAACCACCTTCGGATTTGTGCCTTCAAAGTTGTTGATTTTTATGGCACCGGAACGATAGACCTCCTCGATAACGTAAGGACCTTCCCATTTAGAGAAAAGTTTTCCTACAAAAAATCTAAAACGAGAGTTGTACAGAAAAACATAATCACCTACATTAAACTCACGCTTTTGTATACTTTTCTCATGCCATCTTTTAACTTTTTCTTTAAACAGCTTGGCATTCTCATAGGCCTGGGTTCTCTATTCATCAAGCGAGCTAATGTCAAATAGCCACTTCTCATCGGCAAGTTTTAAATCAAAATTGAGCTCTTTAATGGCCCAATATTTTTGTAGCAAAGGACAAGCTTGGACAAACTCTTATATAAAGGAAAGCTCTCCCGAGGACACATGAGAATTATCTTCAAGCTAGTTTTCATCATGCTCATATGATTCGCTGTCGGTGTACAAAAATAGGGGCGCATCTTTGTACCCCTTTTTTCCTGTGCACGGGCAGTCAGAGCCGCACCCACGGCCACAGCAAGCAGAATGAGGGAGGTGAGCCAAGGTAAGATCGAAGCCCAAGACAATCAAAGCAACGCAAAGGCCAAGACCACAAAGAGCGGAGGGACGAAGCAACTTCCCTCGGCAAGACCCTTGCCGGGTGGTCTCAGCGGCCCCGACAAGACTCTTGCCAGGACAGTTCACCCTGCACCAACAGAGCGAGCCACCCTTGAGCCCACGGCCCCTAGTGCCATCATCAGCGTGGGGCCAGGGCTCGGGAAGGCACCCATATGGTGGCATGTAGATCTTTGTGAAGACATATTCAAGATCAGATTAGAAGACGATGATTCTCAGCAAGATCCTTGCCAAGGAAGGCCACCAGACCCCCGGCAAGATCCTTGCCGGGGACGACAACACGCCACAGCGAGACCCTTGCCGGGCCACCCGGCAAGGCCCTCGCCAAAGACAGGCCCACGCCAACCAAGATTCCATCGCCGTTCACATGCAGCTGCCAGCCCAACCAGCTGGGCGGGCACCTGCGTGGCAACATGCAGCTCCCAGGCCAACTCATCAAGCGCCTGCATGGCGGCATGCAGATCTTCGTGAAGGCTCCACCACCGCGCCAACTCAGCTGCCTGCCTGCCTACATGGCACCGCACGCATCCCTGACCGAGGCACGTGTCGAAGCAAGGAGGAGCGGCGACGGACGGGACGAGCCTCACCCCCGTCCTCGATAAAGCAAGAGGACACCTAAGCAATGCATTAAATGCACCTTGTCCTGTAATACGAGGGATAACCTCGTGCCACTGTAGACCTTTCCACCTCCTGTGTGCCACTATGGCAACCCCTTTTTCCTATAAAAGGAGGCCCGAGGCGACGAGGAGAGGGGTTCGGCTCTTTCGAACCACACGCTGACCACAACTAGTCCGAGAGCTCAAGAACTCTCAGAAATACACCCACCAAAGCAGGACTAGGGTTTTACGCATCCTCGCGGTCCGAACCTGGGTAAACGATCCTTATGCTGTCTACTAGCCCTGCTCTCCTCGCAACCCTGCGCCCCGGCAACCGTAGTAGGGATTCTTGTGATCCCATAGGTGTCGTTCCACCCCGACATCTTTGGCGCGCCAGGCAGGGGGCGCAATTGTGAGAATCTGGTCTAGTAGTTAGCCTAGCAGTTCTTCGTCGCCATGGACCCTAAGAAGAGGACATCCATAGCGGTCGATTCGTTTGGAGCCGAACGACCCGTGCCGGTGCGGACGAGCAGCGGACCGGTCGCAGACAGGACCCGGGCTGTGGCCCGCGAGCACCAGCATCGCCCAGGCAGTCGGAGCCTGGCGAGCGGCGTTGTTCGCGCGCCAGACGGCCGGCCACACGTCGCCGGATCGAAGAACGGAGCTGGGCCCCCCGCAAGCGGCGCGGGGCCCTCCAGGGGCGTCGTTGTGCCGACTCCGGGCGGTGCGGCGACCTCCAGGACGCCTACATCGGCGACCACAGCGCGTTCTTCCCATGGTGTGCGCGCCGAGTAGCGTCACCACGATGGTGACCCTGGGCACCGCCGTGGGAAGAGCCCTGTGCGTCATCGGCAAGATGAGGGGGTTCAGCACGCTCGCCGAAGCGCTGGCCAAAATGGCACGCAGCCGCTGGGTCGTAACGAAGCTCCTTCTAACATAGTTAGAAGTCGAAGCGCGCCGCGATCCATGCAGCTGTCACCGTCGGCCACGCCAGCGGAAGCTTTGGCACGCGCACAACTGCTCCTTGACTTCCCTCCTGCTACGGAGTAGCTCGACGAATGGAGGGCCACCATTCGGAGCCTCGTCGCCATCGCAACCAAAGATGATCCGCGACTGGCGGGTCCCTCGGGCCGGCGCTCCACCAAGCCACCACATGCTGGCGCTGGGAGGACTGGGGGAGTTGCGGCCATGGTGCACTCTCATCCTCCTCGCCAGCCGACGCGGGCGTTGGCCCGCCGCGACGATGCTTGTGATAACATCTCCATAGCATCGTCTGACCCGCAGACCCTCCGTGACCAGCGCCAGGTCCTTCGGGAGCGAGCTCACGAAGACGCTTGAACCACAGTCGAGCGCCGGCGCGAAACGCGCCGCCAGTCGGACAAGCGGGAGGGACCCGCTATGGACCACCCGGCACCAGGGGGCCCCGAGGGCCTACCTTACGTGGTGGGCTGCCCGGCTTTTACCCGTGAGCTGAGGCAGTTCCAGTGGCCATCCCACTGCACGTTCAAGCCCGACGTCGGTGAGAAGTATGCCGACAGGACCCATCCGCCCGAGTTGCTAAGCATCTACACCATGGCGATGCAGGCCATTGGGGCTCGCGACCACAAGGTGCTTGTCAACTATTTCCCGCTGGCGCTCAAGCCCAATGTGATGTCTTGGTTGATGCACTTGCCGCTGGATTCCATTTCTTCCTGGTCAGATCTATGCCATGAGTTCATTGGCGCCTTCACAGGAGGCCACCAAGCTCATGGCCAGGCCAGTGATCTGCATATCATTCCCCAGAAGGAAGGGGAGACCCTACGCAAGTACATCCAGAGATTCAGCCGGGTGCAGTACAACATCCCCGACGTTCATCCCGCCACTGTGATTAGCGCGTTCCACTAGAACGTATGCAACGCAAGATGCGCGAGGAGCTGGCGATGACCAAGGTTAAGGATGTGGCCGAGCTCTACGTTCTGGTTGATAGGTGCGCCCGGGCTGAAGAGGGAAGGAAGTACCCCGGCGAAGATGCCGGCGCGGCAACTAACTCTACTGATGAAGACACCGCCACCCCGACGAAAAAGAACCGGCGTCGCAACAGGAAACACAAAGGCAAGGCTGTGCTTGCCGTTGAGGGATCTGACGATACCGGCATCGGCAAGAAGGTCAAGGCAGACGCCCCCGGCAAGGAGATTGCCGGGTGCGCCGCCTGCCGGGCCCTGGCGGCTACCGGCAAGCCAGGAAGCTCTGGCAAGCATTACTGCAAGATCCACCGCACCAAGGGCCACGACATCCAGAACTGCCGACAAGTCGAGCTGCTTGCTGAGAAGCAAAAGGCTGAGTATGAAAGGCGGGACAAGGAGAAGGACCAGGACGGTGCTGAGGGATCCGACAAGAAGCATGGCGGCCCGGGAGGCCGCCCCGGCAAGGACAACTAGCAAGATAGGCCCGCCCAGGGCCGCGACAAGAAACAAGAAGACGACAACCACGACGAGGACGACGAGTCTGGAGAGCAAGGGTTCCAGAAGGCTACGGATGCCATCTGCGTCGATGGCGGCGCCTTGCTGCATACCTCTCACCGCCAGCTCAAGCAGTGGGCGTGTGAGATTACAGCAGCAGAGCCGTCGTTCGACGCTCAGAAGCCGCTGAAGTGGTCCAGCACGCCCCTCATCTTTGACGCCGAGGACCACCCTGACCGCACTACCGCGGTCGGGTGTTTGCCATTGTTGGTCTCGCCAACAATACGCAACCTCAGGGTGAACAAGATGTTGGTTGACGGTGGGGCCGGTCTGAACCTGATCTCGCCTGTCATGATCAAAAGGTTGCAAATCCCTGATGGAGACCTCGAGGAAACGGGCATGTTTCAAGGGGTCAATCCAGGGAGGAGCCAGCCGAAGGGAAAGATCACACTCCTCGTGACATTTGGAGGAGAGTTGAACTACAGGACGGAGAGGATCGTCTTCGACGTGGCCGAGATCCCCTTGCCCTACAACAGGATCCTCGGCCGCTCGACATTGGCCAACTTCTTGGTGGTGTCACACTATGCCTACAACATGCTAAAGATGCCCGGGCCGTTGACCATCATCTCCGTCCCCTCCGATAAGAAGGACGCGCTGATCTGCGCCAACCAACTCTACTGGGAAGCAGTCGCAGCAGCTGCCGTCAAGGCACCTGCTCCTGCCGCTGACGGCCCGGGAGGGAAAAAGGAGCCCGACAAGACCTCTCGCACCCACTCCGGCAAGAGCACCTCCTCGGAGTGTTGTGCTACCGTTGAGGACGTGCCAGAGAGCTCTACCGACAAGAGCAAGAGATCTAGAGCCGAGCCACCGCAGACCAAGAAGGTGCCCGTCAGGGAGGATGGCACGGGAGGGGCCTTCATCATAGGCTCCACCCTCGACAGCAAATAGGAAGGCATGCTCGTCACCCTCCTATGGGAAAATGTCGATGTGTTTGCATGGCAAGCGTCCGACATCCCCGGTGTTCCCAGGGAGGTGATTGAGCACCACCTAGCTATCTGCCCCCACGCGCAGCCCGTCAAGCAGAAGGTCAGTAAGCAGGCTCTGAAAAGGCAGGAGTTCATTACAGAGGAGACCAGGAAGTTGGAAGTGGCAGGTTTGGTGAGAGGGGTGCTCCACCCGACGTGGTTGGCCAATCCAGTAGTGGTGGCAAGGCGAATGGGAAGTGGATGCTGTGTATTGATTACACAGATATTAATAAGGCTTGCCCTAAGGACCCCTTCCTGTTGCCGCGCATCGAGCAGATTGTTGACTCCACGGTCGGGTGTGACCTTTTATCGTTCCTCGACGCCTACTCAGGCTACCACCAAATCTTCATGACAAGAGAGGATGAAGAGAAGACGACATTCATCACCCCATGTGGTACGTATTGCTTTTTACAGATGCCTTTCGGGTTGAAGAGTGCCGGCTCAATGTTTGCAAGAGCAGTGTAAATCGGTTTTGAACCTCAGCTCCATAGAAATATGGAGGCCTACATGGATGACATAGTGGTCAAAACCAAGGACGGGCCAACTCTTGTGCAAGATCTCAAAGAGACATTTGCTAACCTGCGCAAGATCAACCTCAAGCTAAACCCTGAGAAGTGCGTCTTCGGCGTTCCATCTGGCAAGCTTCTCAGATTCTTTGTGTCGCGGCATGGGATCGAGGAAAACCCAGACAAGATCAAGGCTATTGAGCAGATCGAGGCGCCCAAGCGGATCAAGGATGTGCGTCGGCTCACCGGCTGCGTTGCCGCCATGAGCCGGTTCATCTCCAAGTCTGCCGAGCGCACCCTTCCCTTCTTCAAAATCTTGAAGAAGGCAGGCCCAATAGAGTGGACACCAGAAACAAGGCAGCACTTCAGGATCTGAAGAAATACCTTTCCTCCACGCCGATACTGGTTGCGCCTAAACCACTAGAGCCGTTGCTGCTGTATCTGGCGGCGACTGATACGTCTCCAACGTATCTATAATTTTTGATTGCTCCATGCTATATTATCTACTATTTTGAATGTTTATGGGATTTATTATACACTTTTATATCATTTTGGGAATAACCTATTAACCGGAGGCCCAGCCCAAAATTGTTGTTTTTTGCCTATTTCAGTGTTTCGAAGAAAAGGAATATCAAACGGAGTCGAAACGGAATGAAATCAACTAGAGAAGTTATTTTTGGCAGGAAAGCTACTGGATGGAATTGGACCCCATGTCAGGAGCCAAGGGAGGTGCTCACGAAGGTGGGGGGCGCACCCCCCTAGGGCGCGCCCCCTGCCTCGTGGGGCCCCCGAAGCTCCACCGACGTACTTCCTGCACCCATATATACTCACGTACCCTAAAACTTCCAGACGAGACAATAGATCGGGAGTTCCGCCGCCAGAAGCCTCAGTAGCCACCGAAAACCAATCTAGACCCGTTCCGGCACACTTCCGGGGGGAATCCTTCTCCGGTGGTCATCTTCATCATCCCGGTGCACTCCATGATGAGGAGGGAGTAGTTCTCCCTCGGGGCTGAGGGTATGTACCAGTAGCTATGTGTTTGATCTCTCTCTCTGTCTCGTGTTCTTGATTTGGCACGATCTTGATGTATCGCGAGCTTTGCTATTATAGTTGGATCTTATGTTTCTCCTCCCCCTCTACTCTCTTGTAATGAATTGAGTTTCCCCTTTGAAGTTATCTTATCGGATTGAGTCTTTAAAGATTTGAGAACACTTGATGTATGTCTTGCCGTGCGTATCTATGGTGACAATGGGATACCACGTGATTCACTTGATGTATGTTTTGGTGATCAACTTGCGGGTTCCACCCATGAACCTATGCATAGGGGTTGGCACACGTTTTCGTCGTTATTCTCCGGTGGGAACTTTGGGGCACTCTTTGAGGTTCTATGTGTTGGTTGAATAGATGAATCTGAGATTGTGTGATGCATATCGTATAATCATATCGATGGATACTTGAGGTGACATTGGAGTGTCTAGGTGACATTAGGGTTTTGGTTGATTTGTATCTTAAGGTGTTATTTTAGTACGAACTCTAGGGCTGTTGGTGATACTTATAGGAATAGCCCAACGGTTTGATTGGAAAGAATAACTTTGAGGTGGTTTCGCACCCTACCATAATCTCTTTGTTCGTTCTCCGCTATTAGTGACTTTGGAGTGATTCTTTGTTGCATGTTGAGGGATAGTTATGTGATCCAATTATGATATTATTGTTGAGAGGACTTGCACTAGTGAAAGTATGAACCCTAGGCCATATTTCCTATCATTGCAATACCGTTTATGCTCACTTTTATCACTTGCTACCTTGCTTTTTTTATTATTTCAGATTACAAATACCTTTATCTACTATCCGTATACCACTTGTTTCACCCTCTCTTCGCCGAACAAGTGCACCTATAGAATTTACCATTGTATTGGGTGTGTTGGGGACACAAGAGACTCTTTGTTATTTGGTTGCAGGGTTGCTTGAGAGAGACCATCTTCATCCTATGCCTCCCACAGATTGATAAACCTTAGGTCATCCACCTAAGGGAAATTTGCTACTGTCCTACAAACCTCTGCACTTGGAGGCCCAACAACGTCTACAAGAAGAAGGTTGTGTAGTAGACATCAGCGAGAATCAAGTGGTCAGTGCCGCACAGGTGGCACAGAGGGAGGTCGACAAGGAGGTGGCAATGGCGGCAGAACCAGTGGATGGCAAGCCAAAGATTCCCCCGGCAGGGCCTGGTGCCGACAAGGCGCGACCCCTGGCGGAGTCCGGTGCCACCAAGGCAATGTTGGGGAACGTTGTAGAAAACAAAAATTTTCCTACGGTTTCACCAAGATCCATCTAGGAGTTCATCTAGCAACGAGTGATTAGATGCATCTACGTACCTTGTAGATGGCGAGCGGAAGCGTTCAAAGAACGGGGATGATGTAGTCGAACACGACGTGATTCAAATCACCGATGATCAAGCACCGAACGGACGGTGCCTCCGCGTTCAACACACGTACGGAACGGATGACGTCTCCTCCTTTCTTGATCCAGCAAGGGGGAAGGAGAGGTTGATGAAGATCCAGCAACACGACGGTGTGGTGGTGGATGCAGGGCGTCACAGTAGCAGGGCTTCGCCTATACTACAAGAGAGAGACGTAACGGGGGGAGAGGGAAGCACCAAAGGCTGAGGTATGAAGTCCTCCCTCTCCTCAACTATATATAGGAGGGCCAAGGGGGGGTGGTGCGCATCCTAGGAGATCTAATCTCCTAGGTGCGGCGGCCAGGGGAGGTTTCCCTCCCCCCCAAGGCACTCAGGGGTGCCTTCCACTAGTGGGACTCCTCCCATATGGAAACCCTAGGCGCATGGGCCTATAGGGGCTGGTGCCCTTGGCCCATATAGGCCAAGGTGCACCCCCTACAGCCCATGTGGCCCCTCGGGACAGGTGGCCCCACCCGGTGGGCCCCCGGGACTCCTCCGGTGGTCCCGGTACAATACCGATAACCCCGAAACTTGTCCCGATGGCCGAAACAGCACTTCCTATATATAATTCTTTACCTCCGGACCATTCCGGAACTCCTCGTGACGTCCGGGATCTCATCCGGGACTCCAAACAACATTCAGGTTACTGCATATACATACCTTCACAACCCTAGCATCACCGAACCTTAAGTGTGTAGACCCTACGGGTTCGGGAGACATGCAGACATGACCGAGACGACTCTCCAGTCAATAACCAACAGCGGGATCTGGATACCCATGATGGCTCCCGCATGCTCCACGATGATCTCATCGGATGAACCACGATGTCAAGGATTAATCAACCCCGTATACAATTCCCTTTGTCAATCGGTATGTTACTTGCCCGAGACTCGATCGTCGGTATCCCAATACCTTGTTCAATCTCGTTACCGGCAAGTCACTTTACTCGTACCATAATGCATGATCCCGTGATCGACCACTTGGTCACCTTGAGCTCATAATGATGATGCATTACCGAGTGGGCCCAGTGATACCTCTCCGTTATATGGAGTGACAAATCCCAGTCTCGATCCGTGTCAACCCAACAGACACTTTCGGAGATACCTGTAGTGCACCTTTATAGTCACCCAGTTACGTTGTGACGTTTGATACACCCAAAGAACTCCTACGGTATCCGGGAGTTACACGATCTCATGGTCAAAGGAAAAGATACTTGACATTGGAAAAGCTCTAGCAAACGAACTACACGATCTTGTGCTATGCTTAGGATTAGGTCTTGTCCATCACATCATTCTCCTAATGATGTGATCCCGTTATCAATGACATCCGATGTCCATAGCCAGGAAATCATGACTATCTGTTAATCAACGAGCTAGTCAACTAGAGGCTTACTAGGGACATATTATGGTCTATGTATTCAAACGTGTATTACGATTTCCGGATAATACAGTTATAGCATGAATAAAGACAATTATCATGAACAAAGAAATATAATAATAATGCTTTTATTATTGCCTCTAGGGCATATTTCCAACAGTCTCCCACTTGCACTAGAGTTAATAATCTAGTTACATTGTGATGAATCGAACACCCATGGAATTCTGGTGTTGATCATGTTTTGCCCTAGGGAGAGGTTTAGTCAACGGATCTGCTATATTCAGGTCCGTATGTACTTTACAAATCTCTATGTCTCCATCTTGTACATTTTCACGAATGGAGTTGAAGCGACGCTTGATGTGCCTTGTCTTCTTGTGAAACCTGGGCTCCTTGGCAAGTGCAATAGCTCCAGTGTTATCACAGAAGAGTTTGATTGGCCCCGACGCATTGGGTATGACTCCTAGGTCGGTGATGAACTCCTTCACACATATTGCTTCATGTGCTGCCTCCGAGGCTGCCATGTACTCCGCTTCACATGTAGATCCCGCCACGACGCTCTGTTTGCAGCTGCACCAGCTCACTGCTCCACCATTCAACATATACACATATCCGGTTTATGACTTAGAGTCATCCAGATCTGTGTCGAAGCTAGCATCGACGTAACCCTTTAGGACGAGCTCTTCGTCACCTCCATAAACGAGAAACATTTCCTTAGTCCTTTTCAGGTACTTCAGAATATTCTTGACCGCTGTCCAGTGTTCCTTGCCGGGATTACTTTGGTACCTTCCTACCAAACTTACGGCAAGGTTTACATCAGGTCTGGTACACAGCATGGCATACATAATAGAACCTATGGTTGAGGCATAGGGGATGACACTCATCTCTTCTATCTCTTCTGCCGTGGTCGGACATTGAGCTGAGCTCAATTTCATACCTTGCAAACAGGCAAGAACCCTTTCTTGGACTGATCCATTTTGAACTTCTTCAAAATCTTATCAAGGTATGTGCTTTGTGAAAGACCTATGAGGTGTCTTGATCTATCTCTATAGATCTTGATGCCTAATATATAAGCAGCTTCTCCAAGGTCCTTCATTGAAAAACTTTTATTCAAGTAGGCCTTGATGCTGTCCAAGAGTTCTATATCATTTCCCATCAAAAGTATGTCATCTACATATAGTATGAGAAATGCTACAGAGCTCCCACTCACTTTCTTGTAAACGCAGGCTTCTCCATAAATCTGCGTAAACCCAAACGCTTTGATCATCTCATCAAAGCGAATGTTCCAACCCCGAGATGCTTGCACCAGCCCATAAATAGAGCGTTGGAGCTTGCACACGTTGTTAGCATTCTTAGGATCGACAAAACCTTTCGGCTGTATCATATACAATTCTTCCTTAAGGAAACCATTAAGGAATGCCGTTTTGATGTCCATTTGCCATATTTCATAATCATAGAATGCGGCAATTGCTAACATGATTCGGACGGACTTCAGCTTCACTACCGGTGAGAAAGTCTCATCATAGTCAACCCCTTGAACTTGTCGATAACCCTTAGCGACAAGCCTAGCTTTATAGATGGTCACATTACCATCCGCGTCAGTCTTCCTCTTAAAGATCCATTTATTTTCTATGGCTCGCCGTTCAATGGGCAAGTCAGTCAAAGTCCATACTTCGTTTTCATACATGGATCCTATCTCGGATTTCATGGCTTCTAGCCATTTGTTGGAATCCGGTCCCGCCATCGCTTCTTCATAGTTCGAAGGTTCACCGTTGTCTAACAACATGATTTCCAAGACAGGGTTGCCGTACCACTCTGGTGCGGAACGTGTCCTTGTGGACCTTCGAATTTTAGTAGGAGCTTGATCAGAAGTATCTTGATCATCATGAATAACTTCCTCTCTAGTCGGTGCAGGCACCTCAGGAACATTTTCTTGAGTTGCGCCATTTACCAGTTCAAGAGGCAATACTTCATCAAGTTCTACTTTCCTCGCACTTACTTCTTTCAAGAGAAACTCTTTCTCTAGAAAGGATCCATTCCTGGCAACAAAGATCTTGCCTTCGGATCTGAGGTAGAAGGTATACCCATAAGTTTCTTTAGGGTATCCTATGAAGACGCATTTTTCCGACTTGGGTTCGAGCTTTTCAGGTTGAAGTTTCTTGACATAAGCATCGCATCCCCAAACTTTTAGAAACGACAGCTTAGGTTTCTTCCCAAACCATAATTCATATGGTGTCGTCTCAACGGATTTCGACGGAGCCCTATTTAAAGTGAATGCGGCAGTCTCTAAAGCATAGCCCCAAAAAGATAGTGGTAAATCGGTAAGAGACATCATAGATCGCACCATATCTAATAGAGTGCGATTACGACGTTCGGACACACCGTTACGCTGAGGTGTTCCAGGCGGCGTGAGTTGTGAAACTATTCCACATTTTCTTAAGTGTGTGCCAAATTCGTGACTCAAGTATTCTCCTCCACGATCTGATCATAGAAACTTGATTTTCCTGTCACGTTGATTTTCAACCTCACTCTGAAATTCCTTGAACTTTTCAAAGGTTTCAGACTTGTGTTTCATTAAATAGACATATCCATATCTACTCAAGTCATCAGTGAGGGTGAGAACATAACGATAGCCACCGCGAGCCTCAACACTCATTGGACCGCACACATCAGTATGTATGATTTCCAATAAGTTGGTTGCTCGCTCCATTGTTCCTGAGAACGGAGTCTTGGTCATTTTTCCCATGAGGCATGGTTCGCACGGGTCAAATGATTCATAATCAAGAGACTCTAAAAGTCCATCTGCATGGAGCTTCTTCATGCGTTTGACACCTATGTGACCAAGGCGGCAGTGCCACAAGTATGTGGGACTATCATTATCAACCTTACATGTTTTGGTACTCACACTATGAACATGTGTAGTAATACGCTCGAGATTCATTAAGAATAAACCATTGACTATCGGAGCATGACCATAAAACATATCTCTCATATAAATAGAACAACCATTATTCTCGGATTTAAATGAGTAGCCATCTCGTATTAAACGAGATCCTGATACAATGTTCATGCTCAAACATGGCACTAAATAACAATTATTGAGGTTTATAACTAATCCCGTAGGTAAATGTAGAGGTAGCGTGCCGACGGCGATCACATCGACCTTGGAACCATTCCCGACGCGCATCGTCACCTCGTCCTTCGCCAGTTTCCGTTTATTTCGTAGCTCCTGCGGTGAGTTACAAATATGAGTAACGGCACCGGTATCAAATACCCAGGAGTTACTACGAGTACTGGTAAGGTACACATCAATTACATGTATATCAAATATACCTTTGGTGTTGTCGGCCTTCTTGTCCGCTAAGTATTTGGGGCAGTTCCGCTTCCAGTGACCCTTCCCTTTGCAATAAAAGCACTCTGTCTCAGGCTTGGGTCCATTCTTTGACTTCTTCCCGACAGCTTGCTTGCCGGGCGCAGCAACGTCCTTGCCGTCCTTCTTGAAGTTCTTTTTACCCTTGCCCTTTTTGAACTTAGTGGTTTTATTCATCATCAACACTTGATGTTCCTTCTTGACTTCTACCTCTGCTGATTTCAGCATAGCAAATACTTCAGGAATGGTCTTTACCATCCCCTGCATATTGAAGTTCATCACAAAGCTCTTGTAGCTTGGTGGAAGCGACTGGAGGATTTTGTCAATGACCGCGTCATCCGGGAGATTAACTCCCAGCTGAGTCAAGCGGTTATGTAAACCAGACATAGTGAGTATGTGCTCACTGACAGAACTATTTTCCTCCATCTTACAGCTGAAGAACTTATCGGAGACTTCATATCTCTCGATCCGGGCATGAGCTTGAAAAACCATTTTTAGCTCTTCGAGCATCTCATATGCTCCATGTCTCTCAAAACGCTTTTGGAGCCCCGACTCTAAGCTGTAAAGCATGCCGCACTGAACGAGGGAGGAGTCATCAGTACGTGTCTGCCAAGCGTTCATAGCGTCTTGGTTCTGTGGGACGGTTGGATCACCTAGCAGTACTTGTAGGACATAATCTTTCTTGGCAGCTATGAGGATGATCCTCAGGTTCCGGACCCAGCCCGTATAGTTGCTGCCATCGTCTTTCAGCTTGGTTTTCTCTAGGAACGCGTTGAAATTGAATACAACATTGGCCATTTGATCTACAGGACATATTGTAAAGATTTTAGACTAAGTTGATGACAATTAAGTTCATCTAATCAAATTATTAATGAACTCCCACTCAGATTAGACATCCCTCTAGTCATCTAAGTGTTACACGATCCAAGTTGACTAAGCCGTGTCCGATTAACACGTGAGACGGACTAGTCATCGTCGGTGAACATCTTCATGTTGATCGTATCTTCCATATGACTCGTGTTCGACCTTTTGGTCTCTGTGTTCCGAGGCCATGTCTGTACATGCTAGGCTCGTCAAGTTAACCCTAAGTGTTTTTGCATGTGTAAATCTTGCTTACACCCGTTGTATGTGAACGTAAGGATCTATCACACCCGATTAACACGTGATGCTTCGAAACGACGAACTGTAGCAACGGTGCACAATTAGGGGAGAACACTTCTTGAAATAGTTGTAAGGGATCATCTTATTCACTACCGTCGTTCTAAGTAAACAAGATGCAAAACATGATAAACATCACATGTAATCAAATAATAATAGTGACATGATATGGCCAATATCACATAGCTCCTTTGATCTCCATCTTGGGGCTCCATGATCATCCTTGTAGATCGTCATACTCATCGACATGTAAGTCGTGATTCCTATTACAAGAACATGATCAATCTCATACATCACATATATCATTCATCACATCCTTTTGGCCATATCACATCACATAGCATACCCTGCAAAAACAAGTTAGACGTCCTCTAATTGTTGTTTGCATGTTTTACGTGGCTGCTATGGGTTTCTAGCAAGAACGTTTCTTACCTACGCAAAGACCACAACATGATATGCCAATTGCTATTTACCCTTCATAAGGACCCTTTTCATCAAATCCGATCTGACTAAAGTAGGAAAGACAGACACCCGCTAGCCACCTTATGCAACTAGTGCATGTCAGTCGGTGGAACCTGTCTCACGTAAGAGTACGTGTAAGGTCGGTCCGGGCCACTTCATCCCACGATGCCGCCGAATCAAGATAAGACTAGTAACGGCAAGCATATTGAACAAAATCAACGCCCACAACTACTTTGTGTTCTACTCATGCAAGAGAACTACACATAGACCTAGCTCATGACGCCACTGTTGGGGAACGTTGCAGAAAACGAAATTTTTCCTACGGTTTCACCAAGATCCATCTAGGAGTTCATCTAGAAACGAGTGATTAGATGCATCTACGTACCTTGTAGATGGCAAGCGGAAGCGTTCAAAGAACGGGGATGATGTAGTCGAACACGACGTGATTCAAATCACCGATGATCAAGCACCGAACGGACGGTGCCTCCGCGTTCAACACACGTACGGAACGGATGACGTCTCCTCCTTTCTTGATCCAGCAAGGGGGAAGGAGAGGTTGATGAAGATCCAGCAACACGACGGCGTGGTGGTGGATGCAGGGCGTCACAGTAGCAGGGCTTCGCCTATACTACGAGAGAGAGACGTAACGGGGGGAGAGGGAAGCACCAAAGGCTGAGGTATGAAGTCCTCCCTCTCCTCAACTATATATAGGAGGGCCAAGGGGGGGTGGTGCGCAGCCTAGGAGATCTAATCTCCTAGGTGCGGCGGCCAGGGGAGGTTTCCCTCCCCCCAAGGCACTCAGGGGTGCCTTCCACTAGTGGGACTCCTCCCATATGGAAACCCTAGGTGCATGGGCCTATAGGGGCTGGTGCCCTTGGCCCATATAGGCCAAGGCGCACCCCCTACAGCCCATGTGGCCCCCCGGGACAGGTGGCCCCACCCGGTGGGCCCCCGGGACTCCTCCGGTGGTCCCGGTACAATACCGATAACCCCGAAACTTGTCCCGATGGCCGGAACAGCACTTCCTATATATAATTCTTTACCTCCGGACCATTCCGGAACTCCTCGTGACGTCCGGGATCTCATCCGGGACTCTGAACAACATTCGGGTTACTGCATATACATATCTTCACAACCCTAGCGTCACCGAACCTTAAGTGTGTGGACCCTACGGGTTCGGGAGACATGCAGACATGACCGAGACGACTCTCCAGTCAATAACCAACAGCGGGATCTGGATACCCATGATGGCTCCCACATGCTCCACGATGATCTCATCGGATGAACCACGATGTCAAGGATTAATCAACCTCGTATACAATTCCCTTTGTCAATCGGTATGTTACTTGCCCGAGACTCGATCGTCGGTATCCCAATACCTTGTTCAATCTCGTTACCGGCAAGTCACTTTACTCGTACCGTAATGCATGATCCCGTGATCAACCACTTGGTCACCTTGAGCTCATAATGATGATGCATTACCGAGTGGGCCCAGTGATACCTCTCCGTTATATGGAGTGACAAATCCCAGTCTCGATCCGTGTCAACCCAACAGACACTTTCGGAGATACCTGTAGTGCACCTTTATAGTCACCCAGTTACGTTGTGACGTTTGATACACCCAAAGCACTACTACGGTATCCGGGAGTTACACAATCTCATGGTCAAAGGAAAAGATACTTGACATTGGAAAAGCTCTAGGAAACGAACTACACGATCTTGTGCTATGCTTAGGATTAGGTCTTGTCCATCACATCATTCTCCTAATGATGTGATCCCCTTATCAATGACATCCGATGTCCATAGCCAGGAAATCATGACTATCTGTTGATCAACGAGCTAGTCAACTAGAGGCTTACTAGGGACATATTATGGTCTATGTATTCACACGTGTATTACGATTTCCGGATAATACAGTTATAGCATGAATAAAGACAATTATCATGAACAAAGAAATATAATAATAATGCTTTTATTATTGCCTCTAGGGCATATTTCCAACAGGCAATGCCCGCGCAGTCGAGTGAAGTGGTGCCAAAGAAGAAGATGATGCAACACTCGGTTTACTTTGTCAGCTCCCTCTTGCAGGGGGCTAGGTCGAGGTATTCCGGCGTGCAAAAATTGCTCTTCGGACTCCTTATGGCCTCGAGGAAGCCGCATCACTACTTACAGGCCCACGACATCACTGTCATCACCCGCCTCCCGTTGCAACGGATACTGCACAACCCGGACGCAACCGGAAGGATTGTGGAATGGGCCTTGGAGCCGTCAAGTTTCGGTTTAAAGTTTGAAGGTACCTCGACAATTCAGAGCAGTGTCTTGGCGGAATTCATCGCAGAATGGACCTCGATGCCCAACGAAGAAATCCAGGAGACCACTCTCCCCGGCAAGGAAGCGGACCGCGACTAGATCATGTACTTTGATGGGGCTTTCTCGCTGCAAGGCGCCGGTGCCGGTGTGCTACTCGTCGCACCCACCAGAGAACACCTCAAGAACGTGATCCAGATGCACTTCCCCAGGTAGATGTCCACCAACAACACCGCCGAGTACGAGGGATTGCTTGCCGGTCTCAGGATCGCGGCAGACCTCGGGGTTAAGAAGCTCATCGTCAGGGGCAACTCGCAACTCATTGTCAGGTAGGTCAACAAGGATTATCAGAGCCCATTGATGGAAGCCTACATAGATGAGGTGAGGAAGCTGGAGGAACGCTTTGACGGTATCCAGGCGAAGCACGTCCCCCGAGCGGAGAACGACATCGCCGATTACCTGTCAAAGCGTGCCGCATTCAAGCTACCTATGGAACCAGGTACCTTTTTGCCCCAGTTAACTCAACCATCTGTCGAACCATCAGCGGGGCAGAACAAGCTGACGAAATCAGGTCCCGGCAAGTACTTTCCTACTGAGCCCCCTGGGGCTCCCGGCAAGGGTGCTGCCGCGGACGCTGAGCCTGCCCAAGAGCGACTGGCTCCGATAGGGCGTCAAGCCCTAGACGTAGAGACATCCGCTCTCATGGCGGAAGAAATGCGTTTGGTCCTTGCCGTCGAGCCCCAGGCTTCGGCATGGGCGCATCATACCGTCCACTTCCTACAAATAGGGGAGCTTCTTGAGGAGCAGGAAGAAGCAGAGAAAGTAGCCCGTCGGTCCGCCTTGTACCAGTTCGTCGATGACGTCCTGTACCGGAGGAGGCCAAACGGTGTGAAACTCAAGTGGATCCCTCGGGAGGAAGGACTGGAGCTGTTGGCGGAGATACATGGAGGGATATGTCGCTCGCACATAGGGTCAAGGGCCCTTGCCGGGAAGGCATTCCGGCAAGGTTTCTTCTGGCCCACCGCCCTCCAGGATGCGACGGCACTAGTAACCAAGTGTGAAGCGTGCCAGTTCCATTCAAAGAAGCTTCATCAGCCGGCTCAAGCCCTTCAAACAATCCCTCTCTCCTGGCCATTCTCGGTCTAGGGGCTCAATACACTGGGCCCTTTCCCCTGCGCTATCGGGGGCTTTGAGTACTTGTACGTTGCAATCGACAAGTTCACAAAGTGGCCGGAAGTGGAAGTAGTGAGGAAGGTGACTGCTCAGTCAGCCGTCAAGTTCTTCAAAGGACTAGTCTGCCATTTTGGTGTGCTAAACAGAGTCATCACTGACAACGACAGGCAGTTCATAAGCCACACCTTCATGCAGTACATCCAAGACCTCGGCAGCAAGGTCTGTTTTGCTTCCGTGGCACATCCACGGAGCAACGGCCAAGCGGAGAGGGCAAATGTTGAAGTGTTGCGAGGCCTGAGAACGAAGACATTTGACAAGCTGCACAAGAGTGGAAGGCACTGGATTGATGAGTTGCCGGCGGTTCTTTGGTCGATCAGGACGACGCCAACTCAAGCCACCGGCCAGACACCGTTTGCCCTGGTATACGGGGCAGAAGCAGTTCTCCCCACGGAACTCATATACAGGTCACCTCGAGTGCTCTCTTATGATGAGCTTGAGCAAGAGCCGCTGCGCCAAGATGATGCGACGCTCCTTGAGGAAGATCGTCTTCGGGCGGCTGTGAGAGCGGCACGCTACCAGCAAGCCTTGCGCCGCTATCATAGCCACAAGGTTCATGCCCGAAGCCTTGAGGAAGGCGACCTTGTTCTTCAGCGCATTCAGTCGGCCAAGAATTCCAACAAGTTGACACCGAAGTGGGAAGGCCCTTATCGGGTAATGCGTGTCACCAGGCCTGGCGCAGTCCGCCTGGAGACCGAAGATGCCGTCCCAGTGAGCTACTCCTAGAACATCGAGCATCTTCGTAAGTTTTACCCATAAGGCGTGGCTTGCCGGGCCTGCCGACAAGCCACCTTTTGTACAAGCTTTGCCGACAAGGCATGTGACCCTTTGTACAATGCTAGGCGCAGACCCTGAGCATAAATAAATGAAGCGCTGACGCTCTAAGTTATAGCATGCATGCTAGGTCGAGTCTCTTCCTTGGTTAGGGTTGATAGTGCTTAGCGGCGACTAACCCCTAGCCTAGAGGTCCAGTGCGCGTCTGTCTATTCCTTTTCTGTCATCCTTTGGTTCGCAAGGCACATGAGCACTTCTGCTGAGCTACTCGGAAAGAAGGAAACGGACCGGCGCCCCGACCCCGGCAAACCAGAGTTGTCGGGGGCTGCAAGCACAAGGATCCAACTGCGGCAAGATGAGATTGCCAAGGGCTGCGGATCCAGATAAGTCTTTTATCCTCTGTCATGCATTTCAGAACCAGACTGGGGCATGTGAAACCTCGTTTTTATCTCTAGGCTGCCGTGCTCCCCTTTTTCCTATACCTAGGGATTATTTCCTGGGTCCGGATTTGGTCGTAGCCGCGGCAGCAAGGAGGTGGGACGAGGAGACTAAAGCCCACTTCATCCCTGCCTCCACCAAGAGCGCGAGAACGGTCGAGTGGAGTGGGGGGATGGCAGGGCCTGTTGCTGGGCGAAAAACATTTATCTTAAAACAATAAAAAGGATTTGCTCCTTGTCGCGGGATTTTCCGGCGAACGAAAAAACCAGCAAGCATCCCTTTTTCATTAAAAACATCCCATACAGGTACAGTTCGTGCGAGATGAAAACCATGAGCAAGGGGATCACAAGTTTTAAATTTAACAAAGGCCCGCAGGCTTATAAACTAAAAAAGAGATAAGATGCCCGTAATCCCTTTCTTGTCCCTCTCCCCAGGAGGCAGGTCAAGGAGGCGAAAGGGCAAAAGGGGCGCCTAGGCGAGCTACGAGCAACAGAAAGCACCAAGAGAACATCTCGGTGGCCACCCACGGGCGGGCCGGTGATGACAGTGCCGGGAAATTAAGGAGCTGGAAGACGAGGCGGCAGGACCAGCAATACACGATGAAGGCGTCGGTGTTCGCATACTCCGAGTTGACGGCCTTGCTACACCCGCCCTCTTCCTCTTCCGCAGCCTCTTGACGCCAGCCGCGCAAGGAGACAACCCCAAGAAGTTCAAGGAGCTGCCCCCGGTTAGCTTCTGCCGGAGGAGCGGCCAGGTGCAGATGGTGCTGCTGCCGCACCCGCCCAGGCGCGGGGCGTCCGACGCCTAGTCGGACTCATCCCCGCTGTCTGCCCCGCTGTCCTCCACGTCGCTCTCGCTCGAGGACGAGCTTCCATCGTCAGAATCTCCATCAGAGGAGCTCTCCACGCAGCATTTCAGACAAGTTCCAAACTCTCCGAAGAACTTGACGGAGAGCAAGCCGTCCTCCATCAACTTGAAGTAGAAGACGAGCCCCGCCGTCAGGTTGTGGATGCGGGCGAACGTTTTCCATCCACGACGGAGATACATAACTCGAGGAGCCGGGAAGTTGATGTCGACCCGCGTGCCCCCGTTCCCGCAGCCACTCATGTGCAACCTGAGTGTCTGGGGCGGGGCACGCTCCATCACCCAAGCGAACGGAGTGGGGAGATGAAGACGATGATGCGGGGGCCGGCGGATCCTGATGAAGAACTTGCAAGGCTGGTCTTCAACGTGGCCATCCATCGGGAAGGGCATCATTGGCAGGGCGAGGCCGGTGCGTCGCCCCGTCCTCCTCTCCCCCGAGCGCTACGGCCTCTGCCCCGGCCTCGCGCCCTCCCCCTTCCCCTCGCGGTCGGTTCCACCACCACGGGTTCAGAAGGGGGAGGGATACGCTGTTGAGCGGCGACCCTCGCCACCATCGTTGAAGGACCAGGATTCCCTTTCTCCATGGCGGGTGAGAGGAAGGAGAAGAAGCAGAGGGAGATAGAAGATGTAAGAATGCGGGGTGCCATTTCTCCCCCTTTGTCCTCTTTATAAAGGAACGAGGTTGAGGCTCGGCCACCCCGCTCGGCCAATCCAGACACCAGAGGCACGGGGAATCAGGACTGACCTGCCGCCCCAACCAGCGGCGACCCGGTTTCTCGCCTCCACCGTTTGCCACCACAAGCGCATGAAAGACGCGTGGTAGACGTGCAAAACTGAGGGGACGGGTGAGGCGACCTCTCCCCACCCCGTGATCATGGGGAGTGGACGCCTTGAAGACCGCACCCCGACCCCGCTCAGTAAATGAGCCGCGCCTCCATGCCTCCCTCTTTTTACTGGGAAGACACGAGCCGCCTCTTTACAGCTATGTGACGAATGCGTGTGGAAACTGCCCCACGCATGCCGCCCACGTGCCACGCGCGTAGGTCGTGGGAGGTGGAGCGTGCGAAGAATCTTACCATGGTAAAAACCGCCCCACCTACCCGCGCACCATTTTGGGCCTGGCCCAACAATGTATTGCGCTTATGTGTGGCCCAGGCCCAGGGGCTCCTGTCGGTCTACAAAAATAGGGGCGCATCTTTGTACCCCTTTTTTCCTGTGCACGGGCAGTCAGAGCCACGCCCACGGCAACACCAAGCAGAACGAGGGAGGTGAGCCAAGGTAAGGTCGAAGCCCAAGACAATCAAAGCAACGCCAATGCCAAGACCACAAAGAGCGGAGGGACGAAGCAAGTTCCCCCGGCAAGACCCTTGCCGGGTGGCCTCAGCGGCCCCGGCAAGACTCTTGCCAGGACAGCTCGCCCCGCACCAACAGAGCAAGCCACCCTTGAGCCCACGGCCCCCAGTGCCATCATCAGCGTGGGGCCAGGGCTCGGGAAGGCACCCCTATGGTGGCATGCAGATCTTTGTAAAGACATATTCAAGATCAAATTAGAAGATGATGATTCTCGGCAAGATCCTTGCCAAGGAAGGCCACCAGACCCCCAATAAGATCCTTGTCGGGGACGACAACACGCCACGGCGAGACCCTTGCCGGGCCACCCGGCAAGGCCCTCGCCAAAGACGCCAGCAAGGCCACCGCCAAGCCCATGCCAACCAAGCTTCCACCGCCGTTCACATGTAGCTGCCAGCCCAACTAGCTGCGCGGGCACCTGCGTGGCAACATACAGCCCCCATGCCAACTCATCAAGAGCCCGCGTGGCGGCATGTAGATCTTCATGAAGCCTCCACCACCGCACCAACTCAGCTGCCTGCCTGCCTACATGGCACCAAACGCATCCCTAACCGAGGCGCGTGTCGAAGTGAGGAGGAGCGGCGACGGACAGGATGGGCCTCGCCCCCGTCCCCGATAAAGCAAGAGGACACCTAAGCGATGCATTAAATGCACCTTGTCTTGTAATACGAGGGATAACCTCGTGCCACTGTAGACCTTTCCACCTGCTGTGTGCGACTATGACAACCCCTTTTTTCTATAAAAGGAGGCACGAGGCGACGAGGAGAGGGATTCGGCTCTTTCGAACCACACGCTGACCTCAAGGGTAATGTCAACAATAATAGTTCATGATAATGTACATCCAATT
>NC_041390.1:631584787-631625994 GCF_002162155.2 Triticum dicoccoides | reverse complement strand
TATCAGGATCTTTCCAAGACAATGTGCTTGCCAAAGGATAAAATGTAAAAGAGGAAAGGTGAAGATCACCATGACTCTTTTATAAGGCATAAGACAAAAATAAAAACTAGGCCCTTCGTAGAGGGAAGCAGAGGTTCTCATGTGCTTTTATGGTTGGATGCACAAAATGTTAATGCAAAAGAATATCACTTTATATTGCCACTTGTGATACGGACCTTTATTATGTAGTCCATCGCTTTTATTACTTCCACATCACAAGATCGTATAAAGCTTATTTTCTCTCACACTAATAAATCATACATATTTAGGGAGCAATTTTTATTGCATGCAACAATGACAACTTACTTGAAGGATCTTACTCAATCCATAGGAAGGTATGGTGGACTGTCACGACAAAACTGGGTTTAAGTATATTCGGAAGCACAAGTAGTATCTCTACTTGGTGCAAAGAATTTGACTAGCATGAGGGGAAAGGCAAGCTCAACATGTTGGATGATCCATGACAATATAATTTATTTCGGATATAAGAAAACATAACCCACTATGTTGTCTTCCTTGTCCAACATCAACTTTTAGCATGTCATATTTTAATGAGTGCTCACAATCATAAAAGATGTCCAAGATAATATATTTATATGTGAAAACCTCTCCTTCCTTTATTACTTCCTATTAATTGCAACGATGACCAAAACTATGTTTGTCAACTCTCAACAACTTCTATTCATCATACTCCTTATATGAGAAGTCATTACTCTCCATAAGATCAATATGATCTCTTTATTTCTTTTTATTGTTTATTTTTTCTTTTATTCCCTTAAGATCATAGCAAGATAACCAAGCCCTTGAATCAAGACTAATATTTATTATATATAGCTCACGGACTCGATTACATAGATAAGGATCAACACAAAAACTAAAAGCTAGATCATACTAAACTTTATTCTACTAGATCAAGATATAACCAAAAGGATCGAACTAAGAAGAACGGTAAAGATGGAAGTGTGATGGTGATATGATACCGGGGCACCTCCCCCAAGCTTGGCAGTTGCCAATGGGAGTGCCCATACCCATGTGTTTATGTCTCTTTCTTCGGAGGTGGTGATGATGGAGTTGTTGATGTAGGCTTCTTCCTTAATTTGCGCTTGAGGATAGAATTTTGCTCGCTTAGGTCATCGATCTCCTGCTCAAGGCTTAATATCTTTTTGCATAGTTCCTATTTGTTCTCCTACAAGAGGAGAAAAGAATAAACTCGATCTTAGGTTTCTTTGCTCTATCAGGGAGGCTTGACCTTTTGAACTCCACATGCATGTCCCCAGGATGAGGTAATGGGAATTCATCTTCATCTGAGCTCGTCTCCTCCTTTCCCCAAGGATCATAGTCTTCTTCTTCCTCCGTGGTCCAACCACAATGCTCCAAGTCCCCGTAGACCTTTGGGTGTGCAAGGTAATCAACCACATAGCTTTCTTCCTCCGAATCTTGGGACAACATATTGCTCTAATCTACGGCAGAAACAACTCAAAATGAAAACAAAATATTTTGTCGTGGTATGGTGGTCAAAACCTTCGGGAGATTACATAATGAATTTTTGCCGACCAAAAGAGGTATCGTGCAAGAAAACGGAGTTCTGAGGGCACAGAGGTGCCCACGACGCAGGGGGCACGCCCAGGGTTATAGGGCGTGCCCTCCACCCTCGTGGATGCCCCGTGTCCTTTCCGGACTACTTCTTATTTTCCTATTTTCTTAAGTATTCGAAAACGGAGAAAAATTACTGTTAAAACTATATTGGAGTCGGTTTACTTACCGTACCACATACCTATTCCTTTTTGGAGTCTGAAACATTCTGGAAAGTGTCCCTTATGTACTCCTCCAGGGTTACGGTGTCAATAACATTGGTTTCAACATTTGTGGCATTACATGAGATATAATGTTTGATTTTTTGACCGTTCACCACCTTCGGATTTTTGCCTTCGAAGTTGTTGATTTTTATGGCACCGGAATGATAGACCTCCTCGATAACGTAAGGACCTTCCCATTTAGAGAGGAGTTTTCCTGCAAAAAATCTTAAACGAGAGTTGTATAAGAAAACATAATCACCTACATTAAACTCATGCTTTTCTATCCTTTTTTCATGCCATCTTTTAACTTTTTCTTTAAATAGTTTGGCATTCTCATAGGCCTGGGTTCTCCACTCATCAAGTGAGCTAATGTCAAATAGTCTCTTCTCACCGGCAAGTTTGAAATCATAATTGAGCTCTTTAATGGCCCAATATGCCTTATGTTCTAGTTCGAGAGGTAAGTGGCATGCTTTTCCATAAACCATTTTATACAGAGACATGCCCATAGGATTTTTATATGCAGTTCTATAGGCCCATAATGCATCTTCAAGTTACTTGGACCAATTCTTTCTAGATCTATTAACAGTCTTTTGCAAAATTAATTTAATCTCTCTATTACTCAGTTCTACTTGACCACCAGACTGTGGGTTGTATGGAGATGCAATTCTATGATTAACATCATACTTAGCAAGCATTTTACGAAAAGCACCATGAATAAAATGTGAACCACCATCAGTCATTAAGTATCTAGGGACTCCAAACCTCGTAAAAACAACTTCTTTAAGCGTCTTAATATAGGTTTTATGATCAGCACTACTAGTTGGAATAGCTTCTACCCACCTAGTAACGTAATCAACAACAACTAAAATATGTGTATACCCATTAGAGGAAGGAAATGGTCCCATATAATCAAAGCCCGAAACATTAAATGGTTCAATAACAAGTGAATAGTTCATATGTATTTCTTGACGTCTACTAATATTACCAATTCTTTGACATTCATCACAAGACAAGAAAAACTTACGGGCATCTTTGAAAAGAGTAGGGCAATAAAAACTGGATTGCAATACCTTATTTGCAGTTCTATCTCCAGCGTGGTGTCCTCCATAAGCGTCGGAGTGACACTTGCGTACGATCTGTTCATGTTCATGCTTAGGTACACAACGTCTAATAACACCATCTACTCCCTCTTTATAAAGGTGTGGGTCATCCCAGAAGTAATGTCTTAAATCATAGAAAAACTTTTTCTTTTGCTGGTATGTGAAACTAGGTGGTATAAATTTAGCAACAATGTAATTAGCATAATCATCATACCATGGAGCAGTACGAGAAGCATTTATGATAGCTAATTGTTCATTAGGAAAGCTATCATCAATAGGTAGTGGGTCATCAAGAACATTCTCTATCCTAGATAAGTTGTCTGCAACGGGGTTCTCAACTCCCTTTCTATCAATAATATGCAAATCAAATTCTTGTTGCAAGAGAACCCATCTAATAAGTCTAGGTTTAGCTTCTTTATTTTCCATAAGATATTTAATAGCAGCATGATCAGTGTGAACAGTTACTTTAGAATCAAGAATATAAGGTCTGAACTTATCACAAGAAAATACAACTTCTAAACATTCTTTTTCAGTAGTAGCATAATTTCTCTGGGCACTGTCTAGAGTTTTACTAGCATATTGGATAACATTTAATTTCTTATCAACTCTTTGTCCCAGAACAACACCTATAGCATAATCACTAGCATCACACATAATTTCAAAGGGTAAATTCGAATCAGGTTGCTAAACAATAGGTGCAGAAATCAAGGCTTTCTTAAGTATTTCAAATGCTTCTACACAATCATCATCAAAGACAGAAGGAACATCTTTTTGTAAGAGATTAGTCAGAGGCCTAGAAATTTTTGAGAAGTCTTTAATGAACCTCCTATAAAACCGACATGACCAAGGAAACTTCTTATACCTTTGATGTCCTTAGGACACGACATCTTTTCAATAGCATCAACTTTAGCTTTATCAACTTCAATACCTCTTTCGGAAATTTTATGCCCCAAGACAATACCTTCATTAACCATAAAGTGGCACTTCTCCTAATTCAATACAAGATTAATTTCTTCACATCTCTGCAAAACTCGATAAAGGTTGCTTAAGAAATCATCAAATGAAGTTCCATACACGGAGAAATCATCCATGAAAACCTCAACAATCTTTTCACAAAAGTTAGAGAATATAGCAGTCATACATCTTTGGAAGGTAGCAGGTGCATTACATAAACCAAAAGGCAACGTCTATAAGCAAAGGTGCCGAAAGGGCAAGTAAAATTGGTCTTTTCCTGATCCTCTTTTGACACAGGTATTTGAGAGAAACCAGAATAACCATCTTGAAAGAAAAAATGTTTATGTTTGGATAATCTTTCTAGCATTTGATGAATAAAAGGTAAAGGGTAATGGTCCTTTCTAGTAGCTTTATTTAATTTGCAGAAATCAGTTACAATTCTATAACCTGTAACAATTCTTTGTGGGATCAATTCGTCTTTATCATTAGGAATAACAGTAATACCTCCCTTCTTAGGGAACCAATGGACATGACTTACCCACTGACTATCAGCAACAAGTTAAATTATACCTGCCTCTAGAAGCTTTAGTATTTCATTTCTTACCAGTTCTTTCATCTTAGGATTTAACCGTCGTTGGTGATCAACAACCGGTTTAGCGTCTTTCTCCAGTTTGATTTTGTGCTGGCATAGAGTGGGACTAATACCCTTAAGATCATCAAGAGTATATCCAATAGCAGCACGATGCTTCTTCAGAGTTTTCAATAATTTCTCTTCTTCCCTCTCTGAAAGGTTAGCACTAATAATAACAGGATATATCTTCTTTTCATCAAGATAAGCATATTTAAGAGTATTAGGTAATGGTTTAAGCTCAAGCACGGGATCACCCTTGGGTAGAGGAGGATCCCCTAGAATTTCAGCAGGCAAGTTGTGTTTCAAAATAGGTCCCTATTTAAAGAATACTTCATCTATTTCCCTTCTTTCATTCATAAACATATCATTTTCATGGTCTAGCAAATATTGTTCTAAAGGATCATTAGGAGGCACGGCAATAGAAGAAAGACCAATAATTTCATCTTTACTAGGCAATTCTTTATCATGGGGTTGTCTACGAAATTTAGAAAAATTAAAATCATGAGACATATCCCCTAAACTAACAGTAACAATATCCTTTTCGCAGTCTATCTTAGCATTAACAGTATTTAAGAAGGGTCTACCAAATATAATGGGACAAAAGTCATCTTGTGGGGAAGCAAGAACAAGAAAATGAGTAGGATATTTAATTTTCCCACACAAGACTTCAACATCTCTAAAAATCCCAACTGGTGAAATAGTATCTCTATTGGAAAGCTTAATAGTAACATCAATATCTTCTATCTCAGCAGGTGCAATATCCTGCATAATATCTTTATATAAAGTATAAGGTATTGCGCTGACACTAGCACCCGTATCACATAAGCCATGATAACAGTGATCTCCTATTTTAACAGAAACAACATGCATGCCAACAATAGGTCTATGTTTATTTTTAGTATCGGGTCTAGCAATTCTAGCAGCTTCATCACAGAAGTAAATAACATGCCCATCAATATTATTGACCAAGAGACCCTTAACCATAGCAATACTAGGTTCAACTTTAATTTGGTTAGAGGGTGTAGGTGTTCTAGCATTAATATTACGAACCACAGTTGAAGCTTTAGCATGATCCTTTATTCTAACAGGGAAAGGTGGTTTCTCAATATAAGCGGTAGGAACAATAGGATCAACATTATAAGTGATAGTCTTTTCTTCAACTTTAATAGGTTCAACTACTTTTACTTCGATTGGAGGATGATATTTAAACCACTTCTCCTTAGAGAGATCAACATGAGTAGCAAATGATTCAAAGAAAGAAGCTACTATCTCAGAGTCAAGTCCATATTTAGTGCTAAATTCACAAAAAGCATCGGTATCCATAAAAGATTTGACACAATCAAACTATACCTGACTCCTTACCTTCGTCGAGTTCCCAATCTTCAGAGTTGCGTTTAATTCTTTCCAATAAATCCCATCTGAACTCAATAGTCTTCATTATAAAAGAACCAGTACAAGAAGTATCGAGCATGGAGCGATTATTGAGAGAAAGCCGAGCATAAAAATTTTGAATAATAATTTCTCTTGAGAGCTCATGATTGGGGCATGAATATAACATTGACTTAAGCCTCCCACAAGCTTGAGCGATACTTTCTCCTTCGCGAGGCCAAAAATTATATACATAATTACGATCATGATGAACTAGATGCATAGGATAAAACTTCTGATGAAATTCCAATTTCAATCGGTTCTAGTTCCATAATCCAATATCATCACATAGCCTAAACCATGTCAATGCCTTTCCCTTCAAAGATAAAGGGAAGACCTTCTTCTTGATATCATCCTCGGGCATACCTGCAAGCTTAAATAATCCACAAACTTCATCCACATAGATGAGGTGCATATCAGGATGTAATGTTCCATCTCCTATAAAAGGATTAGCTAGCAGTTTCTCTATCATAACCGAAGGAATTTCAAAGTAGACATTTTAAGTAGGTTCAGTAGGTTGAGGAGCAACTCTTTGCTCTACTGGTCGGGGTGAAGATACCCCGAACAAGCCCCTCAAATGATTATTTCCATCCCTGTCGAAAAACAAAAGAAGAAAAGAAAAATACACCACGAAAAGCCATTATTCAAAGAATTTACCAAATTCAAATATAGTCCCCGATAATCAAAAATATTTCACCAAATTTAAAATCTTCAAACCAAAATTTAAATTTAATTCACGATATTTAACAAAGTTACTAAATTGAAACATTGGTCACAAAATTCAAATATAGTCAATGAGATTTTCAAAAATACTTCATTAAATTCCAATCTTGCTCTAGATATTCAAAAAAGTTAACTAAATTATAATATTATTATATTAAATTTTTTTCATCAAATTCAAATCTTGTTCATGATATTTAATAGAAGTTCACCAAATTTAAAATCTCATTCAATTTAGTTTTTGGAAAAAGTTCAGCAAATTCAAATAATGTGCATGAAATTCTAATTTATTTCTACATATTTAAAATAGTTCACAAAATTCAACTGGTGTTCATGATATCTCCTAAAAAATCACCAAATTCGAATCTTGTTCAAGATGTTGAAAAACTGTTCATTAAATGCGAAGTCTTCGCCAATTGATTCAAATTGTGTTCATGACACTTCATTATTTTTTCACAAAAGTCAAGTATTATTCATGAAATTCAAATTTCATTATATTAAAAAACGTTAAATACGAAAAGAAACAACGGGGTGTGAATATACACGCTGGGCAATGCAAAGCTTCATTTTGTCTGCTTCTTTAGACCACTTGCAAGAATAGTCCTGGGTTGATTCTTTGTTGACTAAATCTAACGTCATCTAGCTTGCTGATAGTTTTATCTCCAAATCTGCGGGCGAAAGTTCAAAACTTGTCCTGGACATCAGCTCACTGGATGACATAAGAGCATCTACGACCAAGGTCAACAAATTACGTAGATCATCGCACAGACTATGAAACAGACATAGATATGCACATTGCGATCAACAGAACATCACAGATGGATCTTCAAAAGCTACTCATAGCTCACATAATCCACATATCATGGGGCAGGTTCTAACTAGATACATAAATAACTAGAGATTAACAACGGAGATGGCGGAGATTCACCACTTCCTCGCCGGGCCTTTGCTCCTCCGGTCGCCGGTGCAACTGTAGGCGTCGGCAACAGGTGCAGGACAATTGGAGTCGTCGGAGCTAGAGCTGTGGTAGTTGCCGTCGTCGTCGGTGTCCTCGGAGAGGATGATGAACCCCTTCATCCGTCGGACGGCCCTGTCCTGCTGCCGCTTGAGCTTGGCCATGTGCTCTGATGTCGACATGCAGTAAATATGATCACACCACTTAAGTGTCTGAGCAACATACCGGTTGCCACCGAACCATAGGAGGGCAGATATGATCCATCTATATCAAGGAAAAAATAGCGCGCTATTTTGCTGTTATAGCGCCGTTACAACGTATTTGAAGAGGGAAACACTACGTTCTAGCAAATGCGGCTGCTACGACGCTAATCACGTTATTCTATTCTCTACTAATGTGAATTCTAATGTCCATTATCTATTCTGGGTGGTTCCAATAGTGCAATGGTGCATCATTGTTGGTCTAGATTTAGCAAAGGTGCCATCTTTCTAGCTCTGTCCTGTAAGATTGTAATCCGATGCTATCAGTAACTATGAAGTTGACCTCTTATGGTGAACAATTGTTGTTGTAAATTCATCTACTTCATGTAGGTGTGTGATGATCAATGGAGGAATTGTGATATACGTATGACATATTTCCTTTAGCTTTTCATGGTGTATTGTTTTCTTTTTTGTTTGATGGGGAGGGGCAGAGGGCTTACTAAGCGGCGAGAGATATCTATTGAGGACATAAGTGAGAGAGATGTAGAGACATGAAAGATAGCACACAAGGGTTGGGACATGTGGCTGCGGTCGGGACGTCAAAGGATTCTACATTTTTTCCACAAGCATGATCACTACTAGTTCTTTAAAAAGAACCGACATTGATACTTGAGTATGACTTCATTTCTTTCTGAAAACGCACATTGATACTTGTGTATGACATGGTGCTAATAATATAAGAAATACAAGATAAAGAAAGCCACTCATCAAAAAAGAATAAAACACATAATTCATTATTCCATTGCCAAATAGTACACTCATTGAAATACTTGTAGATTCATCACACTACTACATATATGAGTAAACAATATAATTCAGGCATGCCCACATAGACTACATAGCATTATTAATGCATGGCGATCGATATCGCACTCGCTCACATTATTCAATTGATTATAGCCTTTAATAATAATAGCACAAATGGTAAAGCCAGCCATGCGAGGCAGACTAGCTAGCCAATGTATGGTGCAGGAGGAACAACCACCCATGTATTAGGAACCGGGCCGACATCGTTGTAAATGATAACACGTTCTTGGTCTTGTGGCGGTGGGGATGGAGCCTCTCCTGGAGGGAGTACTCCAGCGATTCTAATATCAGGCCTCTCCTGATGGATGATCTGAACTGCTGCATTCAGTTCAGTACCAATCAGACCCAGCCACGATTCAGGCACCGGACCAGGCATGTCTACCCTTATCACGCACTAACCCGAGCCTTCCTCCCTTTCGACACTGTTAATTAACAGCAAGCATAAGAATTGAGAAATACATAGATAATCAAGAGAAACATGCATGGTGTTTCGGTTTTATTATAATAACAGTAATAATAATAACAATATGCCATGATAATCTCTTGTATTAACTGATAAAGGGATGGGAAACACGCTCTAAGCCTAGGAAGATGTCATAACCGAAAGCATTATCTGCTAACCAAACAAGTAATCAGTCTACTGAAATATTTAATGGAATGCAATAAAAAAATACATGCCAAGCTTTAGGGAAGAACAGGCTGCTATACCTAATAGAACCTTAGCTTTTCTCGTGGCGATGATATTGTGTTCGAGGTACGTGTGTGTATAAATACAAATGTATGAGTGCACACCCATTTGTGTACTTACGCCATGTCGATTATAACAATGCATGCATTTGGTTCACAGTTAATTAATAAGAAGCATCAGCATATGCACTCCTTGTCGAAATTAACAATGTGGGTGATAACAATGCAATCATTTGTCTTCATTAACTAAGAAACATCAGCATATCCACTGCTTGTTGAGATTCACGATATCGATGACAAGAATCCATGCATTTTACTTCATTGATTAAGAAACATCAAGATATCACACTTTTGTTGAGAGAATGATGTCGATGACACAATAATGCATGCATAAGCGTGTAATTAAGTTGAAGTAGCATGTACGTATTTGATTTTTTATGTATGTATGCAGAGCATATCCACACGTAGAAACATGTGTGTTAAAAGTGCATCTTATTGCAACATACTTTTGCTATATTTATAATTTTTCAACACAAATTATTATCCCATTGATACAGAAAAGTCATCACTACAAGTTGCTTTGGATCTTCGAGTTATATAGAGGTATCACTGTGGATTCATAGGAAATAATGCATCGTTGCGTGTTTTTAGAAAGAATCGAAGTCATACTCAACTATCAATGCCAGTTCTTTTTAAAGAATTGGTAGTGATCAGGCTTGTGAAAAATACACAGAATCGTTTGACGTCCCGACCGCAGCCGCATGTCCCAATCCCTTGTGTGCTATCTTGCCTGTCCCTACATCTCTCTCACTTAGGTCCTCAATGGATATCTCGAGTCGCTTAGTAAGCCCGCTGCCCCTTCCTGTCGAAAAACAAAAAAAGAAAAGAAAAATACACCACAAAAAGCCATTATTCAAAGATTTTACCAAATTCAAATCTTGTCCTCGATATTCAAAAGTATTTCACCAAATTTAAAATCTTCAAACCAAAATTCAAAGTTAATTCATTATATTTAACAAAGTTACTAAATTGAAACATTAGTCACATAATTCAAATATAGTTAATGAGATTATCCAAAATGCTTCATTATATTCCAATCATGCTCCAGATATTCAAAAAAGTTAACTAATTATAATATTAAGAAAGTTCATGGAATTCAAATCTTGTTCATCATGTTTAATAAATGTTTACCAAATTTAAAATCTCATTCAATTTAGTTTTTTGGAAAAAGATCAACAAATTCAAATATTGTGCATGAAATTCTAATTTATTTATGGATATTTACAATAGTTCACAAAATTCAACTCGCGTTCATGATATCTCCTAAATAATCACAAATTCCAATCTTTTTCACGATGTTCAAGAAATGTTCTAAATGCAAAGTCTTCAACATTTGATTCAAATTGTGTTCATGACACTTTAGTATTTTTCACTAAACTCAAGTATTATTCATGAAATTAAAATTTAGTCCATTATATTTCAAAAAAATTAACTACGAAAAGAAATATCAAAGAAACAACGAGCTGCGAAGATACACGCTTGGGAACACAGAGCTTTATTTTCTGCTTCTTTAGACAACCTGCAAAGAATGGTCGTGGGTTGATTCTTTATTGACTAAATCTAACGTCATCTAGCTGGCTGATAGTTTAATCTCCAAATCTCTGGGTGAAAGTTCAAAACTTGTCTTGGACATCAGCTCGCTGGATGACGTAAGAGCATCTACGACCAAGGTCAAAAAATTACGTAGATCATCGCACGGACTATGAAACAGACATAGATATGCACATTCCGATCAACAGAGCATCACTGATGGATCTTCAAAAGCTACTCATAGCTCACATAATCCACATATCATGGGGCAGGTTCTAACTAGATACATAAATAACTAGAGATTAACAACGGAGAAGGCGGAGATTCACCACTTCCTCGCCGGGCCTTTGCTCCTTCGATCGCCGGTGCAGCTGTAGGCGTCGGCAGCAGGTGCAGGACAATTGGAGTCGTCGGAGCTGGAGCCGTGGTAGTTGCCGTCGTGGTCGGTGTCCTCGGAGAGGACGATGAGCCCCTTCATCCATCGGACGACCCTGTCTTGCTGCCGCTTGAGCTTGGCCACGTGCTCTGATGTCGACATGTAGTAAATATGATCACACCACTTAAGTGTCTGAGCAACATACCGGTTGCCACCGAACCATAGGAGGGCAGATATGATCCATCTATATCACGGAAAAAATAGCGCGCTATTTTGCTGTTATAGCGCCGTTACAACGTATTTGAAGAGGGAAACACTACGTTCTAGCAAATGCGGCTGCTACGACGCTAATCACGTTATTCTATTCTCTACTAATGTGAATTCTAATGTCCATTATCTATTCTGGGTGGTTCCAATAGTGCAATGGTGCATCATTGTTGGTCTAGATTTAGCAAAGGTGCCATCTTTCTAGCTCTGTCCTGTAAGATTGTAATCCGATGCTATCAGTAACTATGAAGTTGACCTCTTATGGTGAACAATTGTTGTTGTAAATTCATCTACTTCATGTAGGTTTGTGATGATCAGTGGAGGAATTGTGATATACGTATGACATATTTCCTTTAGCTTTTCGTGGTGTATTTTTTTCTTTTTTGTTTGATGGGGAGGGGCAGAGGGCTTACTAAGCGACGAGTGATATCTGTTGAGGACATAAGTGAGAGAGATGTAGAGACATGCAAGATAGCACACTAGGGGTTGGGACATGTGGCTGCGGTCGGGATGTCAAAGGACTCTACATTCTGTTCCACAAGCATGATCACTACTAGTTCTTTAAAAAGAACCGACATTGATAATTGAGTATGACTTCATTTCTTCCTGAAAACGCACATTGATACTTGTGTATGACATGGTGCTAATAATATAAGCAATACAAGATAAAGAAAGCCACTCATCAAAAAACAATAAAATACATAATTCATTATTCCATTGCCAAATAGTACACTCATTGAAATACTTGGAGATTCATCACACTACTACATATATGAGTAAACAATATAATACAGGCATGCCCACATAGACTACATAGCATTATTAATGCATGGCGATCGATATCACACTCGCTCACATTATTCAATTGATTATAGCCTTTAATAATAATAGCACAAATGGTAAAGCCAGCCATGCAAGGCAGGCTAGCTAGCCAATGTATGGTGCAGGAGGAACAACCACCCATGTATTAGGAACCAGACCGACATCGTTGTAAATGATAACGCGTTCTTGGTCTTGTGGCGGTGGGGATGGAGCCTCTCTTGGAGGGAGAACTCGGGAAATTCTAATATCAGGCCTCTCCCGATGGATGATCTGAACTGCTGCATTCAGTTCAGTACCAATCAGACCCGGCCACGATTCAGGCACCGGACCAGGCATGTCTACCCTTATCACGCAATAACCCGAGCCTTCCTCCCTTTCAAAACTGTTAATTAACAACAAGCATAAGTAATTGAGAAATACATAGATAATCAAGAGAAACATGCATGGTGTTTCGGTTTTATTATAATAACAGTAATAATAATAATAACAATATGCCATGATAATCTCTTGTATTAACTGATAAAGGGATAGGAAACACGCTCTAAGCCAAGGAAGATGTCATAACCGAAAGCATTATCTGCTAACCAAACAAGTAATCAGTCCACTGAAATATTTAATGGAATGCAATAATAAAAAAATACATGCCAAGCTTTAGGGAAGAAGAGGCTGCTATACATAATAGAACCTTAGCTTTTCTCGTGGCGAACATATTGTGTTTGAGGTACGTGTGTGTATAAATACAAATGTATGAGTGCACACCCATTTGTGTACTTACGCCATGTTGATTATAACAATGCGTGTGTTTTTTCATAGTTAATTAATAAGAAGCACCAGCATATGTACTCCTTGTCGAAATTAACAATGTGGGTGATAACAATGCAATCATTTGTCTTTATTAACTAAGAAACATCAGCATATCCACTGCTTGCCGAGATTCACGATATCGATGACAAGAATCCATGCATTTTACTTCATTGATTAAGAAACATCAAGATATCACCCTTTTGTTGAGAGAATGATGTCGATGACACAATAATGCATGCATAAGCGTGTAAGTTGAAGTAGCATGTAGGTATTTGATTCTTTATGTATGTATGCAGAGCATATCCACACGTAGAAACATGTGTGTTAAAAGTGCATCATATTGCAGCATACTTTTGCTATATTTATAATTTTTCAACACAGATTATTATCCCATTGATACAGAAAAGTCATCACTACAAGTTGCTTTGGATCTTCGAGTTATATAGATGTATCACTGTGGATTCATAGGAAATAATGCATCGTTGCGTGTTTTTAGAAAGAATCAAAGTCATACTCAATTATCAATGCCAGTTCTTTTTATAGAATGGGTAGTGATCAGGCTTGTGAAAAATACGCAGAATCGTTTGACGTCCCGACCGCAGCCGCATGTCCCAATCCCTTGTGTGCTATCTTGCCTGTCTCTACATCTCTCTCACTTAGGTCCTCAATGGATATCTCGAGTCGCTTAGTAAGCCCGCTGCCCCTACCTGTCGAAAAACAAAAAAAGAAAAGAAAAATACACCACGAAAAGCCATTATTCAAAGATTTTACCAAATTCAAATCTTGTCCTCGATGTACAAAAGTATTTCACCAAATTTAAAATCTTCAAACCAAAATTCAAAGTTAATTCATGATATTTAACAAAGTTACTAAATTTAAACATTAGTCACATAATTCAATTATAGTTAATGAGATTATCCAAAATACTTCATTATATTCCAATCATGCTCCAGATATTCAAAAAAGTTAACTAATTATAATATTAAAAAAAGTTCATGGAATTCAAATCCTGTTCATCATGTTTAATAAATGTTTACCAAATTTAAATTCTCATTCAATTTAGTTTTTTGGAAAAAGGTCAACAAAATCTAATATTGTGCATGAAATTCTAATTTATTTATCGATATTTACAATAGTTCACAAAATTCAACTCGCGTTCATGATATCTCCTAAATAATCACCAAATTCCAATCTTTTTCACGATGTTCAAGAAATTTTCTAAATGCAAAGTCTTCAACATTTGATTCAAATTGTGTTCATGACACTTTAGTATTTTTCACTAAACTCAAGTATTATTCATGAAATTAAAATTTAGTCCATTATATTTTAAAAAAGTTAACTATGAAAAGAAATACGAAAGAAACAACGAGCTGCGAATATACACGCTTGGGAACACAGAGCTTTATTTTCTGCTTCTTTAGACAACCTGCAAAGAATGGTCGTGGGTTGATTCTTTATCGACTAAATCTAACGTCATCTAGCTGGCTGATAGGTTAATCTTCAAATCTCTGGGAGAAATTTCAAAACTTGTCTTGGACATCAGCTCGCTGGATGACGTAAGAGCATCTACGACCAAGGTCAACAAATAACGTAGATCATCGCACGGACTATGAAACAGACATAGATATGCACATTCCGATCAATAGAGCATCACTGATGGATCTTCAAAAGCTACTCATTGAAGGAAATATGCCCTAGAGGCAATAATAAAGTTATTATTTATTTCCTTATATCATGATAAATGTTTATTATTCATGCTAGAATTGTATTAACCGGAAACATGATACATGTGTGAATACATAGACAAACAGAGTGTCACTAGTATGCCTCTACTTGACTAGCTCATTAATCAAAGATGGTTATGTTTCCTAACCATGAACAAAGAGTTGTTATTTGATTAACGAGATCACATCATTAGTTGAATGATCTGATTGACATGACCCATTCCATTAGCTTAGCACCCATCGTTTAGTATGTTGCTATTGCTTTCTTCATGACTTATACATGTTCCTATGACTATGAGATTATGCAACTCTCGTTTGCCGGAGGAACACTTTGTGTGCTACCAAACATCACAACGTAAATGGGTGATTATAAAGGTGCTCTACAGGTGTCTCCAAAGGTAGATGTTGGGTTGGCGTATTTCGAGATTAGGATTTGTCACTCCGATTGACGGAGAGGTATCTCTGGACCCTCTCGGTAATGCACATCACATAAGCCTTGCAAGCATTACAACTAATGAGTTAGTTGCGAGATGATGTATTACGGAACGAGTAAAAGAGACTTGCCGATAACGAGATTGAACTAGGTATTGGATACCGACGATCGAATCTCGGGCAAGTAACATACTGATGACAAAGGGAACAACGTATGTTGTTATGCGGTCTGACCGATAAAGATCTTCGTAGAATATGTAGGAGCCAATATGGGCATCCAGGTCCCGCTATTAGTTATTGACCGGAGATTTGCCTCAGTCATGTCTGCATTGTTCTCGAACCGTAGGGTCCGCACGCTTAACGTTACGATGACAATTATTATGAGTTTATACATTTTGATGTACCGAAGTTAGTTTGGAGTCCCGGATGTGATCACGGACATGACAAGGAGTCTCGAAATGGTCGAGACATAAAGATTGATATATTGGATGACTATATTCGGACACCGGAAGCGTTCCGGGGAAGTTTCGGATAAAATCGGAGCATCGGGGGGTTACCGGAACCCCCCGGGGGGTTAATGGGCCTCATGGGCCTAATGTGGAGAAGAGGAAGGGGCTGCCAGGGCAGGCCGCGCGCCCCCTCTCCCCCTAGTCCGAATTGGACAAGGAGGGAGGGGCGGCGCCCCGCCTTTCCTTCTCTCCCTCCACCTCTCCTAGTTAGACAAGGAACGGGGAGAGGAGTCCTACTCCCGGTAGGAGTAGGACTCCTCCTGCGTGCATCCTCTTGGCCGGCCGCACCCCCCCTTGGATCCTTTATATACGGAGGCAAGGGGGCACCCTAGAACACACAAGTTGATCTGCGTGATCGTTCCTTAGCCGTGTGCGGTGCCCCCCTCCACCATATTCCACCTCGGTCATATCGTTGCAGTGTTTAGGTGAAGCCCTGCGCCGGTAGAACATCATCATCGTCACCACGCCGTCGTGCTGACGGAACTCTTCCCCGACGTTTTGCTGGATCGGAACCCGGGGAACGTCATCGAGATGTACGTGTGCTAAGAACTCGGAGGTGCCGGAGTAACGGTGCTTGGAACGGTCGGATCGGGAAGACGTACGACTACTTCCTCTATGTTGTGTCAACGCTTCCGTTGTTGATCTACAAGGGTACGTAGATTATACTCTCCCCTCTCGTTGCTATGCATCACGATGATCTTGCGTGTGTGTAGGAAAATTTTGAAATTACTACGTTACCCAACAGTGGCATCCGAGCCTAGGTTTTATATGTTGATGTTATATGCACGAGTAGAACACAAGTGAATTGTGGGCGATATAAGTCATACTGCTTACCAGCATGTCATACTTTGGTTCGGCGGTATTGTTGGACGAGGCGACCGACATTACGCGTACGCTTACGCGAGACCGGTTCTCCCGACGTGCTTTGCACATAGGTGGCTTGCGGGCGACAGTCTCTCCAACTTTAGTTGAACCGACTGTGGCTACGCCCGGTCCTTGCGAAGGTTAAAACAACACCAACTTGACAAACTATCGTTGTGGTTTTGATGCGTAGGTAAGATTGGTTCTTGCTTAAGCCCGTAGCAGCCACGTAAAACTTGCAACAACAAAGTAGAGGACGTCTAACTTGTTTTTGCAGGGCATGTTGTGATGTGATATGGTCAAGACATGATGCTGAATTTTATTGTATGAGATGATCATGTTTTGTAACTGAGTTATTGGCAACTGGCAGGAGCCATATGGTTGTCGCTTTATTGTATGCAATGCAATCGCGATGTAATGCTTTACTTTATCACTAAGCGTTAGCGATAGTCGTGGAAGCATAAGATTGGCGAGACGACAATGATGCTACGATGGAGATCAAGGTGTCGCGCCGGTGACGATGGTGATCATGACGGTGCTTCGGAGATAGAGATCACAGGCACAAGATGATGATGGCCATATCATATCACTTATATTGATTGCATGTGATGTTTATCTTTTATGCATCTTATCTTGCTTTGATTGACGGTAGCATTATAAGATGATCTCTCAGTAAATTATCAAGAAGTGTTCTCCCTGAGTATGCACCATTGTGAAAGTTCTTCGTGCTGAGACACCACGTGATGATCGGGTGTGATAGGCTCTATGTTCAAATACAACGGGTGCAAAATAGTTGCACACGCGGAATACTCCGGTTATACTTGACGAGCCAAGCATATACAGATATGGCCTCGGAACACGGAGACCGAAAGGTCGAGCGTGAATCATATAGTAGATATGATCAACATAGTGATGTTCACCAATGAAACTACTCCATCTTACGTGATGATCGGACATGGTTTAGTTAATTTGGATCACGTGATCACTTAGAAGATTAGAGGGATGTCTATCTAAGTGGGAGTTCTTAAGTAATATGATTAAATTGAACTTAAATTTATCATGAACTTAGTCCCTGATAGTATCTTGCTTGTTTATGTTGATTGTAGATAGATGGCTCGTGCTGTTGTTCCGTTGAATTTTAATGCATTCCTTGAGAAAGCAAAGTTGAAAGATGATGGTAGCAATTACACGGACTGGATCCGTAACTTGAGGATTATCCTCATTGCTGCACAGAAGAATTACGTCCTGGAAGCACCGCTGGGTGCCAGGCCTGCTGCAGGAGTAACACCAGATGTTATGAACGTCTGGCAGAGCAAAGCTGATGACTACTCGATAGTTCAATGTGCCATGCTTTACGGCTTAGAATCGGGACTTCAACGACGTTTTGAACGTCATGGAGCATATGAGATGTTCCAGGAGTTGAAGTTAATATTTCAAGCAAATGCCCGGATTGAGAGATATGAAGTCTCCAATAAGTTCTATAGCTGCAAGATGGAGGAGAACAGTTCTGTCAGTGAGCATATACTCAAAGTGTCTGGGTATAATAATCACTTGATTCAATTGGGAGTTAATCTTCCAGATGATTGCATCATTGACAGAATTCTCCAATCACTGCCACCAAGCTACAAGAGCTTCGTGATGAACTATAATATAAAAGGGATGAATAAGACTATTCCCAAGCTCTTCGCAATGCTGAAAGCTGCGGAGGTAGAAATCAACAAGTGTTGATGGTCAACAAGACCACTAGTTTCAAGAAAAAGGGCAAAGTGAAGAAGAAGGGGAACTTCAAGAAGAACGGCAAGCAAGTTGCTGCTCAAGAGAAGAAACCCAAGTCTGGACCTAAGCCTGAAACTAAGTGCTTCTACTGCAAGCAGACTGGTCACTGGAAGCGGAACTGCCCCAAGTATTTGGCGGATAAGAAGGATGGCAAGGTGAACAAAGGTATATGTGATATACATGTTATTGATGTGTACCTTACTAATGCTCGCAGTAGCACCTGGGTATTTGATACTGGTTCTGTTGCTAATATTTGCAACTCGAAACAGGGACTAAGGATTAAGCGAAGATTGGCTAAGGACGAGGTGACGATGCGCGTGGGAAACGGTTCCAAAGTCGATGTGATCGCGGTCGGCACACTACCTCTAAATCTACCTTCGGGATTAGTATTAGACCTAAATAATCGTTATTTGGTGCCAGCGTTAAGCATGAACATTATATCTGGATCTTGTTTGATGCGAGACGGTTATTCATTTAAATCTGAGAATAATGGTTGTTCTATTTATATGAGTAATATCTTTTATGGTCATGCACCCTTAAGAGTGGTCTATTTTTGTTGAATCTCGATAGTAGTGACACACATATTCATAGTGTTGAAACCAAAAGATGCAGAGTTGATAATGATAGTGCAACTTATTTGTGGCACTGCCGTTTAGGTCATATCGGTGTAAAGCGCATGAAGAAACTCCATACTGATGGACTTTTGGAACCACTTGATTATGAATCGCTTGGTACTTGCGAACCGTGCCTCATGGGCAAGATGACTAAAACACCGTTCTCCGGTACTATGGAGAGAGAAACAGATTTGTTGGAAATCATACATACAGATGTATGTGGTCCGATGAATATTGAGGCTCATGGCGGATATCGTTATTTTCTCACCTTCACAGATGACTTAAGCAGATATGGGTATACCTACTTAATGAAACATAAGTCTGAAACGTTTGAAAAGTTCAAAGAATTTCAGAGTGAAGTTGAAAATCATCGTGACAAGAAAATAAAGTTTCTACGATCTAATCGTGGAGGAGAATATTTGAGTTACGAGTTTGGTGTACATTTAAAAAAATGCGGAATAGTTTCGCAACTCACGCCACCCGGAACACCACAACGTAATGGTGTGTCCGAACGTCGTAATCGTACTTTACTTGATATGGTGCGATCTATGATGTCTCTTACTGATTTACCGCTATCATTTTGGGGATACGCTCTAGAGACGGCCGCATTCACGTTAAATAGGGCACCATCAAAATCCGTTGAGACGACGCCTTATGAACTGTGGTTTGGCAAGAAACCAAAGTTGTCATTTCTGAAAGTTTGGGGCTGCGATGCTTATGTGAAAAAGCTTCAACCTGATAAGCTCGAACCCAAATCGGACAAATGTGTCTTCATAGGATATCCAAAGGAAACTATTGGATACACCTTCTATCACAGATCCGATGGCAAGACTTTTGTTGCTAAATTCGGAAACTTTCTGGAGAAGGAGTTTCTCTCGAAAGAAGTGAGTGGGAGGAAAGTAGTACTTGATGAGGTAACTGTACCTGCTCCCTTATTGGATAGTAGTGCATCACAGAAAACTGTTTTAGTGACACCTACACCAGTTGGTGAGGAAGCTAATGATGATGATCATGAAACTTCAGAACAAGATACTACTGAACCTCGTAGATCAACCAGAGTGAGATCGGCGCTAGAGTGGTACGGTAATCCTGTTCTGGAAGTCATGCTACTAGATCATGATGAACCTACGAACTATGAAGAAGCGATGGTGAGCCCAGATTCCGCAAAATGGCTTGAAGCCATGAAATCTGAGATGGGATCCATGTATGAGAATAAAGTATGGACTTTGGTTGACTTGCCCGATGATCGGCAAGCAATTGAGAATAAATGGATCTTCAAGAAGAAGACTGACGCTGACGGTAATATTACTGTCTACAAAGCTCAACTTGTCGCAAAAGTTTTCGTCAAGTTCAAGGGATTGACTACGATGAGACCTTCTCACCCATAGCGATGCTTAAGTCTGTCCGAATCATGTTAGCAATTGCCGCATTTTATGATTATGAAATTTGGCAGATGGATGTCAAAACTGCATTCCTGAATGGATTTCTGGAAGAAGAGTTATATATGATGCAACCAGAAGGTTTTGTCGATCCAAAGGGAGCTAACAAAGTGTGCAAGCTCCAGCGATCCATTTATGGACTGGTGCAAGCCTCTCGGAGTTGGAATAAACGCTTTGATAGTGTGATCAAAGCATTTGGGTTTATACAGACTTTCGGAGAAGCCTGTATTTACAAGAAAGTGAGTGGGAGCTCTGTAGCATTTCTGATATTATATGTGGATGACACATTACTGATTGGAAATGATATAGAATTTCTGGATAGCATAAAGGGATACTTGAATAAAAGTTTTTCAATGAAAGACCTCGGTGAAGCTGCTTACATATTAGGAATAAAGATCTACAGAGATAGATCAAGACGCTTAATTGGACTTTCACAAAGCACATACCTTGACAAGATTTTGAAGAAGTTCAAAATGGATCAAGCAAAGAAAGGGTTCTTGCCTGTGTTACAAGGTGTGAAGTTGAGTCAGACTCAATGCCCGACCACTGCAGAAGATAGAGAGAAAATGAAAGATGTTCCCTATGCTTCAGCCATAGGATCTATCATGTATGCAATGTTGTGTACCAGACCTGATGTGTGCCTTGCTATAAGTCTGGCAAGGAGGTACCAAAGTAATCCAGGAGTGGATCACTGGACAGCGGTCAAGAACATCCTGAAGTACCTGAAAAGGACTAAGGATATGTTTCTCGTATATGGAGGTGACAAAGAGCTCATCGTAAACGGTTACGTTGATGCAAGCTTTGACACTGATCCAGACGATTCTAAATCGCAAACCGGATATGTGTTTACATTAAACGGTGGAGATGTCAGTTGGTGCAGTTCTAAACAAAGCGTCGTAGCGGGATCTACATGTGAAGAGGAGTACATAGCTGCTTCGGAAGCAGCAAATGAAGGAGTCTGGATGAAGGAGTTCATATCCAATCTAGGTGTCATACCTAGTGCATCGGGTCCAATGAAAATCTTTTGTGACAATACTGGTGCAATTGCCTTGGCAAAGGAATCCAGATTTCACAAAAGAACCAAGCACATCAAGAGACGCTTCAATTCCATCCGGGATCTAGTCCAGGTGGGAGACATAGAGATTTGCAAGATACATATGGATCTGAATGTTGCAGACCCGCTGACTAAGCCTCTTCCACGAGCAAAACATGATCAACACCAAGGCTCCATGGGTGTTAGAATCATTACTGTGTAATCTAGATTATTGACTCTAGTGCAAGTGGGAGACTGAAGGAAATATGCCCTAGAGGCAATAATAAAGTTATTATTTATTTCCTTATATCATGATAAATGTTTATTATTCATGCTAGAATTGTATTAACCGGAAACATGATACATGTGTGAATACATAGACAAACAGAGTGTCACTAGTATGCCTCTACTTGACTAGCTCGTTAATCAAAGATGGTTATGTTTCCTAACCATGAACAAAGAGTTGTTATTTGATTAACGAGGTCACATCGTTAGTTGAATGATCTGATTGACATGACCCATTCCATTAGCTTAGCACCCGATCGTTTAGTATGTTGCTATTGCTTTCTTCATGACTTATACATGTTCCTATGACTATGAGATTATGCAACTCCCGTTTGCCGGAGGAACACTTTGTGTGCTACCAAACGTCACAACATAAATGGGTGATTATAAAGGTGCCCTACAGGTGTCTCCAAAGGTAGATGTTGGGTTGGCGTATTTCGAGATTAGGATTTGTCACTCCGATTGACGGAGAGGTATCTTTGGGCCCTCTCGGTAATGCACATCACATAAGCCTTGCAAGCATTACAACTAATGAGTTAGTTGCTAGATGATGTATTACGGAACGAGTAAAAGAGACTTGCCAGTAACGAGATTGAACTAGGTATTGGATACCGACGATCGAATCTCGGGCAAGTAACATACCGATGACAAAGGGAACAACGTATGTTGTTATGCGGTCTGACCGATAAAGATCTTCGTAGAATATGTAGGAGCCAATATGGGCATCCAGGTCCCGCTATTGGTTATTGAACAGAGATTTGTCTCAGTCATGTCTGCATTGTTCTCGAACCGTAGGGTCCGCACGCTTAACGTTACGATGATAGTTATGATGAGTTTATACATTTTGATGTAACGAAGTTAGTTCGGAGTCCCGGATGTGATCACGGACATGACGAGGAGTCTCGAAATGGTCGAGACATAAAGATTGATATATTGGATGACTATATTCGGACACCGGAAGCGTTCCGGGGAAGTTTCGGATAAAACCAGAGCACCGGGGGGGTACCGGAACCCCCCCGGGGGGTTAATGGGCCTCATGGGCCTAATGTGGAGAAGAGGAAGGGGCTGCCAGGGCAGGCCGCGCGCCCCCTCTCCCCCTAGTCCGAATTGGACAAGGAGGGAGGGGCGGCGCCCCCCCTTTCCTTCTCTCCCTCCACCTCTCCTAGTTGGACAAGGAACGGGGAGAGGAGTCCTACTCCCGGTAGGAGTAGGACTCCTCCTGCGCGCCTCCTCTTGGCCAGCCGCACCCCCCCTTGGATCCTTTATATACGGAGGCAAGGGGGCACCCTAGAACACACAAGTTGATCTTCGTGATCGTTCCTTAGCCGTGTGCGGTGCCCCCCTCCACCATATTCCACCTCGGTCATATCGTTGCAGTGTTTAGGCGAAGCCCTGCGCCGGTAGAACATCATCATCGTCACCACGCCATCGTGCTGACGGAACTCTTCCCCGACGTTTTGCTGGATCGGCACCCGGGGAACGTCATCGAGCTGTACGTGTGCTAAGAACTCGGAGGTGCCGGAGTAACGGTGCTTGGATCGGTCGGATCGGGAAGACGTACGACTACTTCCTCTACATTGTGTCAACGCTTCCGTTGTTGATCTACAAGGGTACGTAGATCATACTCTCCCCTCTCGTTGCTATGCATCACCATGATCTTGCATGTGCGTAGGAAAAATTTGAAATTACTATGTTACCCAACACTCATAGCTCACATAATCCACATATCATGGGGCAGGTTCTAACTAGATACATAAATAACTAGAGATTAACAACGGAGATGGCGGAGATTCACCACTTCCTCGCCGGGCCTTTGCTCCTCCGGTCGCCGGTGCAGCTGTAGGCATCGGCAGCAGGTGCAGGACAATTGGAGTCGTCGGACCTGGACCCGTGGTAGTTGCCATCGTCGTCGGTGTCCTTGGAGAGGACGATGAGCCCCTTCATCCGTCGGACGGCCCTGTCCTTCTGCCGCTTGAGCTTGGCCACGTGCTCTGATGTCGACATGCAGTAAATATGATCACACCACTTAAGTGTCTGAGCAACATACTGGTTGCCGCCGAACCATAGGAGGGCAGATATGATCCATCTATATCAACGAAAAAATAGCGCGCTATTTTGCTATTATAGCACTGTTACAATGTATTTGAAGAGGGAAACACTACGTTTTAGCAAATGCGGCTGCTATGACGCTAATCACGTTATTCTATTCTCTACTAATGTGAATTCTAATGTCCATTATCTATTCTGGGTGGTTCCAATAGTGCAATGGTGCATCATTGTTGGTCTAGATTTAGCAAAGGTGCCATCTGTCTAGCTCTGTCCTGTAAGATTGTAATCCGATGCTATCGGTAACTATGAAGTTGACCTCTTATGGTGAACAATTGTTGTTGTAAATTCATCTACTTCATGTAGGTGAGTGATGATCAGTGGAGGAATTGTGATATACGTATGACATATTTCCTTTAGCTTTTCGTGGTGTATTTTTTTCTTTTTTGTTTGATGGGCAGGGGCAGAGGGTTTACTAAGCGACGAGAGATATCTGTTGAGGACATAAGTGAGAGAGATGTAGAGACATGCAAGATAGCACACTAGGGGTTGGGACATGTGGCTGCGGTTGGGACGTCAAAGGATTCTACATTTTTTCCACAAGCATGATCACTACTAGTTCTTTAAAAAGAACTGACATTGATACTTGAGTATGACTTCATTTCTTCCTGAAAACGCACATTGATACTTGTGTATGACATGGTGCTAATAATATAAGCAATACAAGATAAAGCAAGCCACTCATCAAAAAAGAATAAAACACATAATTCATTATTCCATCGCCAAATAGTACACTCATTGAAATACTTGTAGATTCATCACACTACTACATATATGAGTAAACAATATAATTTAGGCATGCCCACATAGACCACATAGCATTATTAATGCATGGCGATCGATATCACACTCGCTCACATTATTCAATTGATTATAGCCTTTAATAATAATAGCACAAATGGTAAAGCCAGCCATGCAAGGCAGGCTAGCTAGCCAATGTATGGTGCAGGAGGAACAACCACCCATGTATTAGGAACCGGGCCGACATCGTTGTAAATGATAACGCGTTCTTGGTCTTGTGGCGGTGGGGATGGAGCCTCTCCTGGAGGGAGTACTCGGGCAATTCTAATATCAGGCCTCTCCCGATGGATGATCTAAACCGCTGCATTCAGTTCAGTACCAATCAGACCCGGCCACGATTCAGGCACCGGACCAGGCATTTCTACCCTTATCATGCACTAACCCAAGCCTTCCTCCCTTTCAACACTGTTAATTAGCAACAAGCATAAGTAATTGAGAAATACATAGATAATCAAGAGAAACATGCATGGTGTTTCGGTTTTATTATAATAACAGTAATAATAATAATAACAATTTGCCATGATAATCTCTTGTATTAACTGATAAAGGGATGGGAAACATGCTCTAAGCCTAGGAAGATGTCATAACCGAAAGCATTATCTCCTAACCAAACAAGTAATCAGTCTAATATTTAATGGAATGCAATAATAAAAAAATACATGCCATGCTTCAGGGAAAAAGAGACTGCTATAGCTAATAGAACCTTAGCTTTTCTCGTGGCGATGATATTGTGTTCGAGGTACGTGTGTGTATAAATACAAATGTATGAGTGCACACCCATTTGTGTACTTACGCCATGTCGATTATAACAATGCATGCATTTGGTTCATAGTTAATTAATAAGAAGCATCAGTATATGCACTCCTTGTCGAAATTAACAATGTGGGTGATAACAATGCAATCATTTGTCTTCATTAACTAAGAAACATCAGCATATCCACTGCTTGTCGAGATTCACGATGTCGATGACAAGAATCCATGCATTTTACTTCATTGATTAAGAAACATCAAGATATCACCCTTTTGTTGAGAGAATGATGTCGATGACACAATAATGCATGCATAAGCGTGTAAGTTGAAGTAGCATGTACGTATTTGATTTTTTATGTATGTATGCAGAGCATATCCACACGTAGAAACATGTGTGTTAAAAGTGCATCTTATTGCAACATACTTTTGCTATATTTATAATTTTTCAACACAGATTATTATCCCATTGATACAGAAAAGTCATCACTCCAAGTTGCTTTGGATCTGCGAGTTATATAGAGGTATCATTGTGGATTCATAGGAAATAATGCATCGTTGCGTGTTTTTAGAAAGAATCGAAGTTATACTCAAGTATGAATGCCAGTTCTTTTTAAAGAATTGGTAGTGATCAGGCTTGTGAAAAATACGCAGAATCGTTTGACGTCCCGACCGCAGCCGCATGTCCCAATCCCTTGTCTGCTATCTTGCCTGTCTCTACATCTCTCTCACTTAGGTCCTCAATGGATATCTCGAGTCGCTTAGTAAGCCCGATGCCCCTTCCTGTCGAAAAACAAGAAAAGAAAATAAAAATACACCTCGAAAAGCCATTATTCAATGATTTTACCAAATTCAAAACTTGTCCTCGATATTCAAAAGTATTTCACCAAATTTAAAATCTTCAAACCAAAATTCAAATTTATTTCATGATATTTAACAAAGTTACTAAATTGAAACATTAGTCACAGCATTCAAATATAGTTAATGAGATTATCGAAAATGCTTCATTATATTCCAATCATGCTCCAGATATCAAAAAAGTTAACTAATTATAATATTAAAAAAAGTTCATGGAATTCAAATCTTGTTCATCATGTTTAATAAAAGTTTACCAAATTTAAAATCTCATTCAATTTAGTTTTTTGGAAAAAGATCAACAAATTCAAATATTGTGCATGAAATTCTAATTTATTTATGGATATTTAAAATAGTTCACAAAATTCAAATCGCGTTCATGATATCTCCTAAATAATCACCAAATTCCAATCTTTTTCACGATGTTCAAGAACTGTTCATTAAATGCAAAGTCTTCAACATTTGATTAAAATTGTGTTCATGACACTTCAGTATTTTTCACTAAACTCAAGTATTATTCATGAAATTAAAATTTAGTCCATTATATTTAAAAAAGTTAACTACGAAAAGAAAGATCAAAGAAACAACGGGCTGCGAATATACACGCTTGGGAACACAGAGCTTTATTTTCTGCTTCTTTAGACAACTTGCAAAGAATGGTCGTGGGTTGGTTCTTTATTGACTAAATCTAACGTCATCTAGCTGGCTGATAGTTTAATCTCCAAATCTCTGGGCGAAAGTTCAAAACTTGTCTTGGACATCAGCTCGCTGGATGACGTAAGAGCATCTGCGACCAAGGTCAACAAATTATGTAGATCATCGCACGGACTACGAAACAGACATAGATATGCACATTCCGATCAACAGAACATCACTGATGGATCTTCAAAAGCTACTCATAGCTGACATAATCCACATATCATGGGGCAGGTTCTAACTAGATACATAAATAACTAGAGATTAACAACAGAGATGGCGGAGATTCACCACTTCCTCGCCGGGCCTTTGCTCCTCCGGTCGCCGGTGCAGCTGTAGGCGTCAGCAGCAGGTGCAGGACAATTGGAGTCATCGGAGCTGGAGCCGTGGTAGTTGTCGTCGTCGGCGGTGTCCTCGGAGAGGACGATGAGCCCCTTCATTCGTTGGACGACCCTGTCCTGCTGCCGCTTGAGCTTGGCCACGTGCTCTGATGTCGACATGCAGTAAATATGATCACACCACTTAAGTGTCTGAGCAACATACCGGTTGCCGCCGAACCATAGGAGGGCAGATATAATCCATCTATATCAACGAAAAAATATTTCGCTATTTTGCTGTTATAGCGCCGTTGCACCGTATTTGAAGAGGGAAACACTACGTTTTAGCAAATGCGGCTGCTACGACGCTAATCACGTTATTCTATTCTATACTAATGTGAATTCTAATGTCCATTATCTGTTCTGGGTGGTTCCAATAGTGCAATGGTGCATCATTGTTGGTCTAGATTTAGCAAAGGTGCCATGTTTCTAGCTCTGTCCTGTAAGATTGTAATCCGATGCTATCAGTAACTATGAAATTGACCTCTTATGGTGAACAGATGTTGGTGTAAATTCATCTACTTCATGTAGGTGTGTGATGATCAGTGGAGGAATTGTGATATACGTATGACATATTTCCTTTAGCTTTTCGTGGTGTATTTTTTTCTTTTTTGTTTGATGGGGAGGGGCAGAGGGCTTACTAAGCGACGAGAGATATCTGTTTAGGACATAAGTGAGAGAGATGTAGAGACATGCAAGATAACACACTAGGGGTTGGGACATACGGCTGCGGTCGGGACATCAAAGGATTCTACGTATTTTCCACAAGCATGATCGCTACCAATTCATTCAAAAGAACTGACATTGATACTTGAGTATGACTTCAATTCTTTCTGAAAACACACATTGATACTTGTGTATGACATGGTGCTAATATTATAGGCCATACAAGATAAAGCAAGCCACTCATCGAAAAAGAATAAAACACATAATTCATTATTTCATTGCCAAATAGTACACCCATTGAAATATTTGCAGATACATCACACTAATACGTATATGAGTAAACAATATAATTCAGGCATGCCCGCATAGACTACATAGCATTATTAATGCATGGTGGTCAATATCACACTCGCTCACCTTATTCAATTGATTCTAGCCTTTAAAAATAAAGGCACAAAAGGTAAAGCCAGTCATGTAAGGCAGGCTAGCTAGCCAACGTATGGTGCAGGAGGAACAACCACCCATGTATTAGGCACCGGGCCGACATCGTTGTAAATGATAACGCGTTCTTGGTCTTGTGGCGGTGGGGATGGAGCCTCTCCTGGAGGGAGTACTCGGGCAATTCTGATATCGGGCCTCTCCTAAGAGATGATCTGAACTGCTGCATTCAGTTCAGTACCAATCAGACCTGGCCACGATTCAGGCACCGGACCAGGCATGTCAACCCTTATCACGCACTAACCCGAGCCTTCCTCTCTTTCGAAACTATTAATTAACAACAAGCATAAATAATTGAGAAATACATAGATAATCAAGAGAAACATGCATGGTGTTTTGTTTTTATAATAATAATAATAATGATGATGATAATAATAATAATGTTTGTTATTAACTAATAAAGGGATGGGAAACATGCTCTAAGCCCAGGAAGATGTCATAATCGAAAGCATTATCTCCTAGCCAAAAAAGTAATCAGTCTACTGAAATATTTAATGGAAAATTTGTGCAACAATAAAAAAATATGTGCCAACCTTTATGGAAGAAGAGGCTACTATACCTAACAGAACATTAGCTTTTCTCGTGGTGATGATCATGTGTTCAAGGTATGTGTGTGTATAAATTCAAATGTATGACTGCACTCTGATTTGAGTAGCTTACGCCATGTCGATTATAACAATGCATGCATTTTGCTCACAGTTAATTGATAAGAAGCATCGGCATATGCCCTCCATGTCCAAATTAAGGATGTCGATGATAACAATGCATTCATTTGTCTTCATTAATTAAGAAACATCAGCATATCCGCTGTTGTCAAGATTAACGATGTTGATGGCCAGGATCCATGCATTTTACTTTATTGATTAAGAAACATCAGCATATCCCACTTTCGTTGAGAGTAACGATGTCGATGACAAAATAATGCATGCATAAGCGTGCAAGTGGAAATAGCATGTACGTATTTAAGATTAGATGTACGTGTGCAGAACATCACCACATAGAAACATGTGTGTTTAAATAAGTGCATCTCATTGCAACATACTTTTGCTCAATTTATTAATTTCAACACAGATTATTGTCCAATTTATACAGAAAAGTCAGAACTACAAGTTGCTTTGGATCTGCGAGTTATATAGAGGTATCACCGTTGATTCATAGGAAATAATGCATCATTGTGCGTTTTAAGAAAGAGTTGAAGTCATACTCAAGTATCAATGTCAGTTCTTTTATATAAATGCTTAGTGATCAGGCTTGTGGAAAATACGTCGAATCCTTTGACATCCCGACCATAGCCGCATGTCCCAACCCCTAGTGTGCTATCTTGCTCGTCTCTACATCTCTCTTACTTATGTCCTCAACGGATATCTCTCGTCGCTTAATTAGTAAGCCCGGTGCCCCTCCCCATAAAAAATCATCGTTTTGAAACATGCATTTACAATTTATTAATTTAACCCGTGATCAAAATTTGGTATAAAATAGCAAGGGGCCAATAAACCAGGACGAAAAGGTAGTAGCTAGCTACCTAGGGTTCTCAGTGGAATTAAGACTTAAGTGGGCGAGGTTGGTCGGCTAGAACATGGAATGCAATTATTAATTTCTTAACAGGTGCACGAGATGAACTATTATATATGAGGCTCGAGCTTCCCTGGACCATGACACGTTGCATGGAAACAATAGACATGTCATTTTCAGCTCACCCAGCTGCCGGCTCTGCTTGATTTTGTCCATCACGAATGTTTCTTGATTCCATTTTTTTTCTTTCAAAAACACAGACACAGACGCATGCCTACATATGCATGCAAAAGGAAACGCTCATCCACCACTGAGCGTGTTGCACGAGCAAGACACCGAGATTGAGTCGGACTAATTATGATCGATTAATCCATACAGCAGTGATGATGCGGTGGTTAATTAACCAACTAAGGGAGGGGGAGGGCGGGCGGGAGGGAGGGAGCTACCCGAATACAAATAATTCATGCATGCCCCATCCATGATGGATGTGTATATACACTCAATTGATGATCTGTCTCTTCCCCCTGGTGGTTCCTTTCTTAATTTCAGCTGCGTGGTTTTAACCAGCTCGTCAAAAAGGTACTTCTTTACTAACAAGATTGGAAGATGGTAGGGAAATATATTTATGAGGCCTTTTGTTCCAACAGCTAATGATATAGCTTCTTGATTTGACCGCTCTAATGGTACCCACACTCTCAGTTTGGATCACTAGCTTGTGTTTCGATTTAACAAGTTGCTGACATGTAATTTGATGTACTTATTTTATATAATTCTATTCGATGTGAAGTTTGGCACCAAAGTAGCTAGATAAAAAGTAAGGCAAAGGAAGACTAAAGTAGGAAAAGGAAAGGCAGGTAACCCGAGTCCATCACAATGCAAAATGAAGCCTTAGTTACAAGGATGCAATATTGAACCACATATTAAAGAGTAATGAGTGTATATAGCAACAAATGAACCAACCAAGGCAACCTTACCATAGATTGATTGAGAGCTATGACAGTACACATCCGAAGTTGTACACAATGCATCCACACTACGTGTGTTACTCTTTGCAAAGAAGATGTTGTCATCAGCAACGAGAAGATGTGAGATAGGAGGACCAAGTCGTCCTTTCAAACGAGAAAAAACATCTCCTCTTTCTTTGTTTTGATTTTGAAATAGAGGAGAGAGAAAGCTGCCATTACAGTCGATGGAGAGCTTTGAGAAGGTGCCAAGAAAAATGGTGGAGATCTGCAACTGCATTGCATGATAGAATAACATGATGTGTGCATCAAGCGAGATGCGTGCTTGTTAATAGGAGTCCGCCGGTAGCCTCGCCATCGGCTGGGTCGCTAGGACACATATGGTGGTGCACGTGCGGCCGTGCACACGAACAGCATGTCAACAGACCAATAACCAAGTTGTTAGGGAAAAGAGTAAGCTCTTCTAAGGATAGGCTACTTCACGAAGCAGCTGCTGCATAGCAAGGTTTCGCCGTCGCAAGATGCATGGTCACACTAGCAGCAGGTTTCCTATTCCACGAACGACTCAAGAAATGATAGACGAAGACAGGTCTGAGCCATCGTTCCTTTATTTTTCGGTCTAATCATCTTATTTGTTAACTGAAATTCAACCAATTTCCCGTCTCAATAAAGTTTATCTCAATTAACAGTTAGTCTACATGGATGGATGGAATTGCCATTTTCAAAATAATTACGGGGTGGACATGTTCGGACCGCAAATTGGTCGTTCATGACGACAGTGAGATGTGGATTTTTTTTTTTGGCGGGGAAAACACTTGTATTAGTCAAACAATTGGATTACAGTCAAATTCACAAATTTTTATGACCTCATCAGGTCCTGACCTAACCAAAAAGCTGTGCGGCTCTAAACCCTACCATAACTTGCCATAGAGTGGCTTATGTTGTTTTGAGTGCGACGTATATAAGTAATACTAGTATTTCGCTCAAGCAGTTTCCTTTGGATCCCCCTAGTCCCCTAGATCAAGAAGGAGTTTCTTGACCTATCAATTTCTTAGCTTCTCAACAAATTGACGGCCTTGTTAGACATAACCTTGTTGTTTAGGTGATTACATCACGTTTATTTGTGTTCGCGTGACACTAGTTGTAGGCAGAGAGGGCGAACAGGCAGAGAGCACAACACAAAGGGATGGTCTGTGCAGTGCAGCAGACGGATTGGCAGCCATTAGTTTGAGTATATACATGCATGCGTTGTTAGGATTAGTCAAGTGTGATCCAACGAACAAAGCACGTAGTGGACATGTGGCAAACGTGTAGCTAGTGTGGTTGTGTGCCTAATCTGCATAAAGTTTGTTAGTACCGGCCGGCTGCATGGATGCTTTCTCGCTGGGTCTTCCGGCCGTTGTGGAGACGCAATACAAGCCCAGGACCTGTGCATGCGTGTAGTTAGTGGAGAGTACTAATCGGATCAGCCGCTGTGTGGCTTGACCGTGGATTGCATGCATGTCTAGATGCGTGTGTGCAAGCTAGGCAATATGTTAGTGGCGTGAGTGGTGCATGGTGATTGTTGCTGCATGCATCGTGTCCTTGGATAAACAGTTCCATTTGAGTGAATGGAAAAAGTGTGGTGAGCGCAGCATCACAGATGTACTAGTCAGTATGTTCATCAAGGACGGAGCCTCTCGGCAAAGCAACGGTTGGTTTTCTCCTTGGTGTATGTCACCATGTGTGTCTATTCCCATGTGTGTGTGTGTGTGTTCTTGTGCTATTGAGAAAAGAGAGAGTTGTGATAGACAACGAGAGGTGGAAGGAGAGCGGTGCTGCAAGAGGCGGCGCCAACAGGCCTCTAAGACAGTCTGATTCTCCAATTAAAGGAAGATTACTCCACTGAAAAGCTAAAGATATATCTTCAGAGATTGCTGACAGTTCTGACTCAAGAGCATTATCACACGTGCTAAGATGTCGACATGCAGTAAATATGATCGCAACACTTGAGCCTCAAGACAGTCTGATTCTCCAATGAAAGGCAGATTACTCAACTGCAAAGCTAAAGATACATTTCAGAGATTGCTGATAGTTCTGACTCAAGAGCATTATCACACGTGCTAAGATGTCGACATGCAGTAAATATGATCGCACCACTTGAGTCTCTGAGCAACATACCGGTTGCCGACGAACCATCGGAGGGCAGATATGATCCATCTGTATCAACGAAAAAAAACTAGCGTGCTATTTCGCCATTATAGCGCCGTTACATCGTATTTGAAGAGGAAACACTTCGTTTTAGCAAATTCGGCCGCTATGGTACTATCACATTATTCCATTCTCTACTAGTATCAATTCTAATGTCCATTATCTGTTCTCTATCGTTCCAATAGTCCAATGGTGCATCATGGTTGGTCTAGATTCAGCAAAGGTGCAATCTTTCTAGCTCTCTGTCATGTAAGATTGTAATTTGGTGCTACCAGTAACTGTGAAGTTGACCTCTTAAATTGAACAATTGTTGCTGTCAATTACTCTATTGCATCTAGGTGTGCCATGATCAGTGGAGGAATTGTGATATACGTATGACATATTTCCTTTAGCTTTTCGTGGTGTATTTTTCTTCTTTTTTTTATGGGAAGGGGCAGCGGGCTTGCTAAGCGATGAGAGATATCCATTGAGGACATAAGTGAGAGAGATGTAAAGACATACAAGATAACACACTAGGGGTTGGGACATGCGACTGCGGTCGGGACATCAAAGGATTCTACGTATTTTCCACAAGCATGATCACTACCAATTCATTCAAAAGAACTGACATTGATACATGAGTATGACTTCAATTCTTCCTGAAAACGCACATTGATACTTGTGTATGACATGGTGCTAATATTATAGGCCATACAAGATAAAGCAAGCCACTCATCGAAAAAGAATAAAACACATAATTCATTATTTCATTGCCAAATAGTACACCCATTGAAATATTTGCAGATACATCACACTAATACATATATGAGTAAACAATATAATTCAGGCATGCCCGCATAGACTACATAGCATTATTAATGCATGGTGGTCGATATCACACTCGCTCACCTTATTCAATTGATTCTAGCCTTTAATAATAAAGGCAGAAAAGGTAAAGCCAGTCATGTAAGGCAGGCTAGCTAGCCAACGTATGGTGCAGGAGGAACAACCACCCATGTATTAGGCACCGGGCCGACATCGTTGTAAATGATAACGCGTTCTTGGTCTTGTGGCGGTGGAGATGGAGCCTCTCCTGGAGGGAGTACTCGGGCAATTCTAATATCGGGCCTCTCCTGAGAGATGATCTGAACTGCTACATTCAGTTCAGTACCAATCAGACCCGGCCACGATTCAGGCACCGGACCAGGCATGTCTACCCTTATCACGCACTAACCCGAGCCTTCCTCCCTTTCGAAACTGTTAATTAACAACAAGCATACATAATTGAGAAATACATAGATAATCAAGAGAAACATGCATGGTGTTTTGTTTTAATAATAATAATAATAATAATAATAATAATGATAATTATAATTATAATCTCTGTTATTAACTAATAATGGGATGGGAAACATGCTCTAAGCCTAGGAAGATGTCATAATCAAAAGCACTATCTCCTAGCCAAACAAGTAATTAGTCTACTGAAATATTTAATGGAAAATTTATGCAACAATAAAAAAAAATATGTGCCAACCTTTATGGAAGAAGATGCTGCTATACCTAACAGAACCTTAGCTTTTCTCGTGGTGATGATCTTGTGTTCAAGGTATGTGTGTGTATAAATACAAATGTATGACTGCACTCTGATTTGAGTAGCTTACGCCATGTCGATTATAACAATGCATGCATTTTGCTCACAGTTAATTGATAAGAAGCATCAGCATATGCCCTCCAGGTCCAAATTAAGGACGTCGATGATAACAATGCATTCATTTGTCTTCATTAATTAAGAAACATCAGCATATCCACTGTTGTCGAGATTAACGATGTTGATGCCAAGGATCCATGCATTTTACTTGATTGATAAAGAAACATCAGCATATCCCACTTCCGTTGAGAGTAACGATGTCGATGAAAAAATAATGCATGCATAAGCGTGTAAGTGGAAATAGCATGTACGTATTTGATATTAGATGTACGTGTGTAGAGCATCACCACATAGAAACATGTGTGTTTAAATAACTGCATCTCATTGCAATGTACTTTTCCTCAATTTATAATTTCAACACAGATTATTGTCCCATTTATAAAGAAAAGTCAGCACTACAAGTTGCTTTGGATCTGCGGGTTATATAGAGGTATCGCTGTCGATTCATAGGAAATAATGCATCATTGTGCGTTTTTAGAAAGAGTTGAAGTCATACTCAAGTATCAATGTCAGTTCTTTTATATAATTGCTTAGTGGTCAGGCTTGTGGAAAATATGTAGAATCCTTTGACTTCCCGACCATAGCCGCATGTCCCAACCCCTAGTGTGCTATCTTGCCCGTCTCTACATCTCTCTCACTTATGTCCTCAACGGATATCTCTCGTCTCTTAGTAGGCCCAATGCCCCTCCTCATAAAAAATCGTCGTTTTGAAACATGCATTTACAATTTATTAATTAAATCTGTGATCAAAATTTGGCATAAAATAATAAGGGGCCAATAAACCAGGACGAGATGGTAGTAGCTACCTAGGGTTCTCAGTGGAATTAAGACTTAAGTGGGCGAGGTCGGTCGTCTAGAACAAGGAATGCAATTATTAATTTCTTAACAGGTGCACGAGATGAACTATTATATATGAGCCTCGAGCTTCCCTGGACCATATCACGTTGCATGGAAACAATAGAGATGTCATTTTCAGCTCACCCAGCTGCCGGCTCTGCTTGATTTTGTCCATCACGAATGTTTCTTCATTCCATTTTTTTTCTTTCAAAAACACAGACACAGACGCATGCGTACACATGCATGCAAAAGGAAACGCTCATCCACCACTCAGCGTGTTGCACGAGCAAGACGCCGAGATTGAGTCGGACTAATTATGATCGATCAATCCATACAGCAGTGGTGATACGGTGGTTAATTAACCAACTAAGGGAGGGGGAGGGCGGGTGGGAGGGAGGGAGCTACCCGAATACAAATAATTCATGCATGCCCCATCCATGATGGATGTGTATATACACTCAATTGATGATCTCTCTCTTCCCCCTGGTGGTTCCTTTCTTAATTTCAGCTGCACGGTTTTAACCAGCTCGTCAAAAGGTACTTCTTTACTAACAAGATTGGAAGATGGTAGGGAAATATATTTATCAGGCCTTTAGTTCCAACAGCTAATGATATAGCTTCTAGATTTGACCGCTCTAATGGTACCCACACTCTCAGCTTGGATCACTAGCTTGTGTTTCGATTTAACAAGTTGCTGAGATGTAATTTGATGTACTTATTTTATATAATTCTATTCGATGTGAAGTTTGGCACCAAAGTAGCTAGATAAAAAGTAAGGCAAAGGAAGACTAAAGTAGGAAAAGGAAAGGCAGGTAACCCGAGTCCATCACAATGCCAAATGAAGCCTTAGTTACAAGGATGCGAGATTGAACCACATATTAAAGAGTAATGAGTGTATATAGCAACAAATGAACCAACCAAGGCAACCTTACCATAGATTGATTGAGAGCTATGAAAGTACACATCCGAAGTTGTACACAATGCATCCACACTACGTGTGTTACTCTTTGCAAAGAAGATGTTGTCATCAGCAACGAGAAGATGTGAGATAGGAGGACCAAGTCGGCCTTTCAAACGAGAAAAAACATCTCCGCTTTCTTTGTTTTGATTTTGAAATAGAGGAGAGAGAAAACTGCCATTACAGTCGATGGAGAGCTTTGAGAAGGTGCCAAGAAAAATGGTGGAGATCTGCAACTGCATTGCATGATAGAATAACATGATGTGTGCATCAAGCGAGATGCGTGCTTGTTAATAGGAGTCCGCCGGTAGCCTCGCCATCGGCTGGGTCGCTAGGACACATATGGTGGTGCACGTGCGGCCATGCACACGAACAGCATGTCAACAGACCAATAACCAAGTTGTTAGGGAAAAGAGTAAGCTCTTCTAAGGATTGGCTACTTCACGAAGCAGCTGCTGCATAGCAAGGTTTCGCCGTCGCAAGATGCATGGTCACACTAGCAGCAGGTTTCCTATTCCACAAGCGACTCAAGAAATGATAGACGAAGACAGGTCTGAGCCGTCGTTCCTTTATTTTTCGGTCTAATCATCTTATTTGTTAACTTAAATTCAACCAATTTCCCGTCTCAATAAAGTTTATCTCAATTAACAGTTAATCTACATGGATGGATGGAATTACCATTTTCAAAATAATTACGGGGTGGACATGTTCGGACCGCAAATTGGTCGTTCTTGATGACAGTGAGATGTGGAGTTTTTTTTTGCGGGGAAAATACTTGTATTAGTCAAACAATTGGATTACAGTCAAATTCACAAAGTTTTATGACCTCATCAGGTCCTGACCTAACCAAAAAGCTGTGGGGCTCTAAACCCTACCATAACTTGCCATAGAGTGGCTTATGTTGTTTTGAGTGCGACGTATATAAGTAATACTAGTATTTCGCTCAAGCAGTTTCCTTTGGATCCCCCTAGTCCCCTAGATCAAGAAGGAGTTTCTTGACCTATCAATTTCTTAGCTTCTCAACAAATTGACGGCCTTGTTAGACTTAACCTTGTTGTTTAGGTGATTACTTCACGTTTATTTGTGTTCGCGTGACACTAGTTGTAGGCAGAGAGGGCGAACAGGCAGAGAGCACAACACAAAGGGATGGACAAACGAACAAAGCACGTAGTGGACATGTGGCAAACGTGTAGCTAGTGTGGTTGTGTGCCTAATCTGCATAAAGTTTGTTAGTACCGGCCGGCTGCATGGATGCTTTCTCGCTGGGTCTTCCGGCCGTTGTGGAGACGCAATACAAGCCCAGGACCTGTGCATGCGTGTAGTTAGTGGAGAGTACTAATCGGATCAGCCGCTGTGTGGCTTGACCGTGGATTGCATGCATGTCTAGATGCGTGTGTGCAAGCTAGGCAATATGTTAGTGGCGTGAGTGGTGCATGGTGATTGTTGCTGCATGCATCGTGTCCTTGTATAAACAGTTCCATTTGAGTGAATGGAAAAAGTGTGGTGAGCGCAGCATCACAGATGTACTAGTCAGTATGTTCATCAAGGACGGAGCCTCTCGGCAAAGCAACGGTTGGTTTTCTCCTTGGTGTATGTCACCATGTGTGTCTATTCCCATGTGTGTGTGTGTGTGTTCTTGTGCTATTGAGAAAAGAGAGAGTTGTGATAGACAACGAGAGGTGGAAGGAGAGCGGTGCTGCAAGAGGCGGCGCCAAGAGGCCTCTAAGACAGTCCGATTCTCCAATTAAAGGAAGATTACTCCACTGAAAAGCTAAAGATATATCTTCAGAGATTGCTGACAGTTCTGACTCAAGAGCATTATCACACGTGCTAAGATGTCGACATGCAGTAAATATGATCGCACCACTTGAGCCTCAAGACAGTCCGATTCTCCAATGAAAGGCAGATTACTCAACTGCAAAGCTAAAGATACATTTCAGAGATTGCTGACAGTTCTGACTCAAGAGCATTATCACACGTGCTAAGATGTCGACATGCAGTAAATATGATCGCACCACTTGAGTTTCTGAGCAACATACCGGTTGCCGACGAACCATCGGAGGGCAGATATGATCCATCTGTATCAACGAAAAAAAACTAGCGTGCTATTTCGCCATTATAGCGCCGTTACATCGTATTTGAAGAGGAAACACTACGTTTTAGCAAATTTGGCCGCTATGGTACTATCACATTATTCCATTCTCTACTAGTGTGAATTCTAATGTCCATTCACTAGTAGAAAAAGGGTCAAATGTGAAACACATTAGTGCCGGTTTGAATTTGAGCCGGCACTAATGTGACCATTAGTGCCGGTTCCAACGGATAGGCGGGCGGGCATCATTAGTACCGGTTCGTGGGTAACCTTTAGAACCGATTCATGCCACGAACCGGTACTAATGAGGCTGTGTCAGGCTATGGTCGGTCTGGGGCCCCCAAGAAGAACTTTAGTACCGGTTCATGCTATGAACCGGTACTAGAGTTTCTTTGTAAGCTGATTTTTAGTCCCACCTCGCCAAGAGAGAGGCAGTATGAGCGGTTTATAAGCCGTGAGTGCACAGACAATGACGAAGAGTTGCAATGCTCACCTACATGTTGATTAGCTTCAAGCCTTGCGGAATAGCATGGATTGCACTGAGCTATGTGCAGTGCAGTCTACACTATTCCGAATGGCTTGAAGCAAATTAACCAGCATTGCACCTCTTTTTTTATTTTTAATAACTTATTTGAACTCCGGACTTTTTTTGTGTTCAGTATGCAGCATTCAAAGCGACGTCATCAATTTTCAAAATGTTCTGACATCATTTGTTGTTTTTCGGTCATTTAACGCATGTACTAACTACCCTATTCCGAATGGCTTGACGCAATAACCAGCATTGCACCTCTTTTTTATTTTTAATAACTTATTTGAACTCCGGACTTTTTTTGTGTTCAGTATGCAGCATTCAAAGTGACGTCATCAATTTCCAACATGTTCTGACATCATTTGTTGTTTTTCGGTCATTTACCTAATTGTTTAGAGAGCTAAATGACCGTGAAATTGAAAATCACTACAAAATAAATCCTGAAAATGTTGAAACTTGGCATGGTATTATCATATCACCCGCATAGCATGCGGGTAAGAGTAGAGAGGGTCACGGAAAAAACTGGACGCACTTCGTGTACAAACTGCACAAACTCTTTCAGAGTATCAGGGTTTCGGACCGGAACTCATCTGTTACACGGCCACTTCAATGTTTTTTAAAATTATTTGAACACCGGACTTATTTTGTGTTCAGTATGCAGCATTCAAAGCGATGTCATCAATTTCCAACATGTTCTGACATCATTTGTTGTTTTTCGGTCATTTACCTAATTGTTTAGAGAGCTAAATGACCGTGAAATTGAAAATCACTACAAAATGAATCCTGAAAATGTTGAAACTTGGCATGGTATCATCATATCACCCGCATAGCATGCGCGAAAGAGTAGAGAGGGTCACGGCAAAAACTGGATGCACTTCGTGTACAAACTGGACAAACTCTTTCAGAGTATCAGGGTTTCGGACGAGAACTCATCTGTTACACGGCCACTTCAATGTTTTTTAAACTTATTTGAACTCCGGACTTCTTTTGTGTTAAGTATGCAGCATTCAAAGCGACGTCATCAATTTCCAACATGTTCTGACATCATTTGTTGTTTTTCGATCATTTACCTAATTGTTTAGTATGCAGCATTCAATTTCCAGAATGAAATAAATAGAAGAAAAGAAATAATGTAGAAAATAAAAAAACTATACAAAAAAATTACTCAAAAATAAATAGAAGAAAATAAATAATGCAGAAAAGAAAAAACTATATAAAAACTACTCAAAAATAAATAGAAGAAAATAAATAATGCAGAAAATAAAAAACTATACAAAAAATTTGTTGGGGCGCTGCCCAATGGGCCTGCCAGACCTAGGGTGTGCAAATGCAGGCCCAGAAGGGCCAACAGACTCACAGGCAGCACGCCCTAATTAATTAGGCCCAGAAGCCTGCTATATAGAGGAGTTCGAAGAGGTAGCCGCGGCTGGGTTTATAAACCAGTGCGGCTGCCCTTCGCCGGGCGAGGTGGGACTAAACTTTGGGGTGACAACGCGAGGCCTTTAGTACCGGTTAGTGGCTCCAACCGGTACTAAAGACCACCCTTTAGTACCGGTTGGTGGCTCCAATCGGAACTAAAGGCCTGCTCTTCGCGCCTCTTGGCCTAGCCAAAGTTGGCCTTCAGTACCGGTTGGTGGCTCCAACCGGTACTAAAGGCCTCTCCTATATATACAACACTTACGAAAATTCAGTTAGATCTCCCCACTTCTTTCGTCTCCAACCTCTCGCGCGCCGCTCGAACCCGTCCTCGCCGCCCGTCGCCCGTCGTCCGTCGTCGTCGCCGCT
>NC_041390.1:631511004-631584202 GCF_002162155.2 Triticum dicoccoides | reverse complement strand
GTCGTCGCCGCTGTCCCCACCGCCGCCCGTCGTCGTCGCCGTCTCGCGCCGCCGCCCCGAACGCCGCGTGCCGCCGTCCATCGTCGTCCCGCCGCGGTCCCGTACGTCTCTCGCTCTCGCATATACCCGCCGCACCGCCGTCCGTCGTCGTCGCACCCGGCCCGTATGGCGGCGCCCCCGCCCGTACGTACGCCGCCGCCCCCGCCCCGTACGCCGGCGCCCCCACTTGTACGTACGGGGCGGCGGCGTACGGGGCCACACATACACACACACACATATATACATAGACACACACATTTTTTTACTTATTTTCTGTTTTTTTAGAAAAGTTAATTACATGATCGAATATTTGATTAATGTCGAATGTTAGATGAATTAGCTAGATAGAAAATTGTCGAACTAGAGATTTGAACTAGTTGAATAATTAATATAACTAGTTTATTTTTAGTAAGAAAATTATCGAACTAGTTTATTTAGGTATATGAGATTTGAACTAGTTCAATAATTAATATAACTAGTTTATTTTTAGTAAGAAAATTGTCGAACTAGTTTATTTAGGTATATGAGATTTGAACTAGTTCAATAATTAATATAACTAGTTTATTTTTAGTAAGAAAATTTAGGTATCTGAGATTTGATGATCTAATTAAAATATTATTTGTTAATGAGTTTTTCTGTTTATTTAATTTTTTATATATTTTGAGTTTATATAAATGTTAGATTAATATCGAATGTTAGATGAATTAGATAGAAAAGTTAAATATATAATAATGTCAATTGTTAGAGATAGATATATTAATGTCAAATGTTAGGTGAATATATATTTGGCTAGATATTAATTAATGTTAGATAGTAATAGGTGTTTAATGTTTCACCTATATGAACATAGGAAATGTCATCTGACGACGAAAAAGATTTCATTATGTGCGAACACTATGAAGACCAGCGCGGCCTGTGCGACAGAAATTTCCTTGTTGATGGTAGGCGCTTCAGCATCAAGCTGGATGAGACATTCGAAGTTGATACAGTAAGTCACTTTGGCAATTATTATTTGAATGCAAAACTTATGCTTCATTTGCTTCAACTTATAAATTTAAATTTTCACTATTCTACTAGCGCATCCCCTGCCATGCAAGAATTTTTGTCTTGGATAAGATAGGTTTTAGTGCTATAGATGATATGGAGGTAAAGAGAGTTTACTTGAAGACGGAGCATGGATATACTTTCAACGTCAAATTATATAATGGAGACACATACACCCATTTTGAATGCAAAACTTGGCAAGCACTATGCAAGGCTTATGCATTTGAGCCTGGTATGGTTGTCACCTTTGATATTCGTCCGGAAGATGATATTGAAGGTAGTATAGACATCTGGGTCGATGTGCAAACACCTCCAGTTCTACCATTATGTGAGTTTTTCTCAACCATGCATGCATATGTTTATGTCTTTGATACAGTTTATTCAAAAATAGTTGACAACTAATTTGTATTGTCAGCTTATTTCGGTTCAAGCAAACATGTCCGACGCTTGGTAGACAGGACCTACTACTGCCCTGGGGCTCAATTAAACTGCGAGGAGATAAGTCATTATGTTTCATGGCTTGAGGATCTTAATACTGTCAAGACAAAAAAAAATTCTGAACTTAGAAATGTTAGTACTCAAAACGTGTGACCAATGGTGATCATATTGAACTACGGTCACATCTATAATCGAAAGATGGTAAGATTTTAACTATTTGTCCTTAATTAGTGCATCTTTTGCATACATTATTTTTGAAGCTAAACTTTCATTGCTTAGTATATTAATTACTATATGATGTTCTTCAACAGGGACTTCCGATGACAGTTGTGCCTCAGTGGATCGAGACTAAAGGTGGCATGTCAATGGTTAGCTTACGGCCAAGATATCCTACATTGCACATGAGTGCATTCAGGATTTCTGAAAGCGAAGAATGCTTAATAGTGGAAGATTGGAGCAAAATTGTTAACGATCGCAGAGAAGTACTAGGGGCGGCAAAGAGAAGCGCAACCCAAGATTAGGAGACAGATTCATCTGCATGCTCCAGTATGATGAATCAGGAGAGCTATACATGTTCTATGCTATTCTACCTGAGAGGGAGCAGCACTAGTTCATGCTCTTAATTAGTGTCTCATGTCCGTGTCCTGAACTTCGATGTTGGTGATGATTATGTTGAACTCGATGATATCTTTGCTTCTGTTAGAAAGTGAATGTTTCCTCTATAAGCTAGCCAGTGTTGGTGATGATTAGATAGCTAGCGGCAATGACTATGATGATTAAATAGTGGTAATTAGACGACTACGATGATTTTTAGCTAGCTAGAGTTTATTTATTTATTAATACGCGATGATGATGATGATGACGACGACTACAACTCATTATAACGTAAAACAATCCTAAATTAAATTGATAACACAAATTTAATTGAAAATACAAAATAAAACAAAAACCCACAAACATTTAGTACCGGTTGGTGTTACCAACCGGCACTAAAGGGCTCCCGGCCCCCGGAGCTGGCTCGTGCCACGTGGTTTCCCTTTAGCACCGGTTCGTGCTGAACCAGTACTAAAGGGGGGGCCCTTTAGTGACCACACTTTAGTGCCGGTTATGGAACCGGCACTAAAGGGCCTTACGAACCGGTGCTATTGCCCGGTTCTGCACTAGTGATTATCTGTTCTCTATCGTTCCAATAGTCCAATGGTGCATCATGGTTGGTCTAGATTCAGCAAAGGTGCAATCTTTCTAGCTCTGTCATGTAAGATTGTAATTTGGTGCTACCAGTAACTATGAAGTTGACCTCCTAAGTTGAACAATTGTTGTTGTCAATTACTCTACTGCATCTAGGTGTGCCATGATCAGTGGAGAAATTGTGATATACGTATGACATATTTCCTTTAGCTTCTCGTGGTGTACTTTTCTTCTTTTTTATGGGAAGGGGCAGCGGGCTTGCTAAGCGACGAGAGATATCCATTGAGGACATAAGTGAGAGAGATCTAGAGACATACAAGATAACACACTAGGGGTTGGGACATGCGGCTGCGGTCGGGACATCAAAGGATTCTACGTATTTTCCACAAGCATGATCACTACCAATTCATTCAAAAGAACTGACATTGATACTTGAGTATGACTTCAATTCTTCCTGAAAACGCACATTGATACTTGTGTATAACATGGTGCTCATATTATAGGTAATACAAGATAAAGAAAGCCACTCATCGAAAAATAATACAACACATAATTCATTTTTTCATTGCCAAATAGTACACTCATTGAAATATTTGTAGATTCATCACACTAATACATATATGAGTAAACAATATAATTCAGGCATGCCCGCATAGACTACATAGCATTATTAATGCATGGTGGTCGATATCACACTCTCTCACCTTATTCAATTGATTCTAGCCTTTAATAATAAAGGCACAAAAGGTAAAGCCAGCCATGTAAGGCAGGCTAGCTAGCCAACGTATGGTGCAGGAGGAACAACCACCCATGTATTAGGCACCGGGCCGACATCGTTGTAAATGATAACGCGTTCTTGGTCTTGTGGCGGTGGGGATGGAGCCTCTCCTGGAGGGAGTACTCGGGCAATTCTGATATCGGGCCTCTCCTGAGAGATGATCTGAACTGCTGCATTCAGTTCAGTACCAATCAGACCCGGCCACGATTCAGGCACCGGACCAGGCATGTCTACCCTTATCACGCACTAACCCGAGCCTTCCTCCCTTTTGAAACTGTTAATTAACAACAAGCATAAATAATTGAGAAATACATAGATAATCAAGAGAAACATGCATGGTGTTTTGTTTTAATAATAATAATAATATTAATAATAATCTCTGTTATTAACTAATAATGGGATGGGAAACATGCTCTAAGCCTAGGAAGACGTCATAATCGAAAGCATTATCTCCTAGCCAAACAAGTAATCAGTCTACTGAAATATTTAATGGAAAATTTATGCAACAATAAAAAAATATGTGCCAACCTTTATGGAAGAAGAGGCTGCTATACCTAACAGAACCTTAGCTTTTCTCGTGGTGATGATCTTGTGTTCAAGGTATGTGTGTGTATAAATATAAATGTATGGGTGCACTCCCATTTGAGTAGCTTACGCCATGTCGATTATAACAATGCATGCATTTTTCTCACAGTTAATTGATAAGAAGCATCAGCATATGCCCTCCATGTCCAAATTAAGGATGTCGGTGATAACAATGCATTCATTTGTCTTCATTAATTAAGAAACATCAGCATATCCACTGTTGTCGAGATTAACGATGTTGATGCCAAAATAATGCATGCATAAGCGTGTAAGTGGAAATAGCATGTACGTATTTGATATTAGATGTACGTGTGCAGAGCATCACCACATAGAAACATGTGTGTTTAAATAAGTGCATCTCATTGCAACGTACTTTTGCTCAATTTATTAATTTCAACACAGATTATTGTCCCATTTATACAGAAAAGTCAGCACTACAAGTTGCTTTGGATCTGCGAGTTATATAGAGGTATCGCTGTCGATTCATAGGAAATAATGCATCATTGTGCGTTTTTAGAAAGAGTTGAAGCCATACTCAAGTATCAATGTCAGTTCTTTTACATAATTGCTTAGTGATCAGGCTTGTGGAAAATACGTAGAATCCTTTGACATCCCAACCATAGCCGCATGTCCCAACCCCTAGTGTGCTATCTTGCCCGTCTCTACATCTCTCTCACTTATGTCCTCAACGGATATCTCTCGTCTCTTAGTAGGCCCAGTGCCCCTCCCCATAAAAAATCGTCATTTTGAAACATGCATTTACAATTTATAATTAAATCCATGATCAAAATTTGGCATAAAATAGTAAGGGGCCAATAAACCAGGACGAGAAGGTAGTAGCTACCTAGGGTTCTCAGTGGAATTTAGACTTAAGTGGGTGAGGTCCGTCGTCTAGAACATGGAATGCAATTATTAATTTCTTAACAGGTGCACGAGATGAACTATTATATATGAGCCTCGAGCTTCCCTGGACCAGGCCATGTTGCATGGAAACAATAGACATGTCATTTTCAGCTCACCCAGCTGCCGGCTCTGCATGATTTTGTCCATCATGAATGTTTCTTCATTCCTTTTTTTTCTTTCAGAAACACAGACACAGACGCATGCGTACACATCCATGCAAAAGGAAACGCTCATCCACCACTCAGCGTGTTGCATGAGCAAGACGCCCAGATTGAGTCGGACTAATTATGATCGATCAATCCATACGGTAGTGGTGATGCGGTGGTTAATTAACCAACTAAGGGAGGGGGAGGGCGGGCGGGAGAGAGGGAGCTATCCGAATACAAATAATTCATGCATGCCCCATCCATGATGGATGTGTATATACACTCAATTGATGATCTCTCTCTTTCCCCTGGTGGTTCCTTTCTTAATTTCAGCTGCACGGTTTTAACCAGCTCGTCAAAAGGTACTTATTTACTAACAAGATTGGAATATGGTAGGGAAATATATTTATCAGGCCTTTTGTTCCAGCAGCTAATGATATAGCTTCTAGATTTGACCGCTCTAATGGTACCCACACTCTCAGCTTGGATCACTAGCTTGTGTTTTGATTTAACAAGTTGCTGACATGTAATTTGATATACTTATTTTATACAATTCTATTCGATGTGAAGTTTGGCACCAAAGTAGCTAGATAAAAAGTGAGGCAAAGGAAGACTAAAGTAGGAAAAGGACAGGCAGGTAACCCGAGTCCATCACAATGCCAAATGAAGCCTTAGTTACAAGGATGCGAGATTGAACCACATATTAAAGAGGAATGAGTGTATATAGCAACAAATGAACCAACCAAGGCAACCTTACCATAGATTGATTGAGAGCTATGACAGTACACATCCGAAGTTGAACACAATGCATCCACACTACGTGTGTTACTCTTTGCAAAGAAGATGTTGTCATCAGCGAAGAGAAGATGTGAGATAGGAGGACCAAGTCGTCCTTTCAAACGAGAAAAAACATCTCCTCTTTCTTTGTTTTGATTTTGAAATAGAGGAGATAGAAAGCTGCCATTACAGTTGATGGAGAGCTTTGAGAAGGTGCCAAGAAAAATGGTGGAGATCTGCAACTGCATTGCATGATAGAATAACATGATGTGTGCATCAAGCGAGATGCGTGCTTGGTAATAGGAGTCCGCCGGTAGCCTCGCCATCGGCTGGGTCGCTAGGACACATATGGTGGTGCACGTGCGGCCGTGCACACGAACAGCATGTCAACAGACCAATAACCAAGTTGTTAGGGAAAAGAGTAAGCTCTTCTAAGGATAGGCTACTTCACGAAGCAGCTGCTGCATAGCAAGGTTTCGCCGTCGCAAGATGCATGGTCACACTAGCAGCAGGTTTCCTATTCCACGAACGACTCAAGAAATGATAGACGAAGACAGGTCTGAGCCATCGTTCCTTTATTTTTCGGTCTAATCATCTTATTTGTTAACTGAAATTCAACCAATTTCCCGTCTCAATAAAGTTTATCTCAATTAACAGTTAGTCTACATGGATGGATGGAATTGCCATTTTCAAAATAATTACGGGGTGGACATGTTCGGACCGCAAATTGGTCGTTCATGACGACAGTGAGATGTGGAGTTTTTTTTTTTTTGCGGGGAAAACACTTGTATTAGTCAAACAATTGGATTACAGTCAAATTCACAAAGTTTTATGACCTCATCAGGTCCTGACCTAACCAAAAAGCTGTGCGGCTCTAAACCCTACCATAACTTGCCATAGAGTGGCTTATGTTGTTTTGAGTGCGACGTATATAAGTAATACTAGTATTTCGCTCAAGCAGTTTCCTTTGGATCCCCCTAGTCCCCTAGATCAAGAAGGAGTTTCTTGACCTATCAATTTCTTAGCTTCTCAACAAATTGACGGCCTTGTTAGACATAACCTTGTTGTTTAGGTGATTACATCACGTTTATTTGTGTTCGCGTGACACTAGTTGTAGGCAGAGAGGGCGAACAGGCAGAGAGCACAACACAAAGGGATGGACTGTGCAGTGCAGCAGACGGATTGGCAGCCATTAGTTTGAGTATATACATGCATGCGTTGTTAGGATTAGTCAAGTGTGATCCAACGAACAAAGCACGTAGTGGACATGTGGCAAACGTGTAGCTAGTGTGGTTGTGTGCCTAATCTGCATAAAGTTTGTTAGTACCGGCCGGCTGCATGGATGCTTTCTCGCTGGGTCTTCCGGCCGTTGTGGAGACGCAATACAAGCCCAGGACCTGTGCATGCGTGTAGTTAGTGGAGAGTACTAATCGGATCAGCCGCTGTGTGGCTTGACCGTGGATTGCATGCATGTCTAGATGCGTGTGTGCAAGCTAGGCAATATGTTAGTGGCGTGAGTGGTGCATGGTGATTGTTGCTGCATGCATCGTGTCCTTGTATAAACCGTTCCATTTGAGTGAATGGAAAAAGTGTGGTGAGCGCAGCATCACAGATGTACTAGTCAGTATGTTCATCAAGGACGGAGCCTCTCGGCAAAGCAACGGTTGGTTTTCTCCTTGGTGTATGTCACCATGTGTGTCTATTCCCATGTGTGTGTGTGTGTTCTTGTGCTATTGAGAAAAGAGAGAGTTGTGAGAGACAACCAGAGGTGGAAGGAGAGCGGTGCTGCAAGAGGCGGCGCCAACAGGCCTCTAAGACAGTCTGATTCTCCAATTAAAGGAAGATTACTCCACTGAAAAGCTAAAGATATATCTTCAGAGATTGCTGACAGTTCTGACTCAAGAGCATTATCACACGTGCTAAGATGTCGACATGCAGTAACTATGATCGCAACACTTGAGCCTCAAGACAGTCCGATTCTCCAATGAAAGGCAGATTACTCAACTGCAAAGCTAAAGATACATTTCAGAGATTGCTGACAGTTCTGACTCAAGAGCATTATCACACGTGCTAAGATGTCGACATGCAGTAAATATGATCGCACCACTTGAGTCTCTGAGCAACATACCGGTTGCCGACGAACCATCGGAGGGCAGATATGATCCATCTGTATCAACGAAAAAAAACTAGCGTGCTATTTCGCCATTATAGCGCCGTTACATCGTATTTGAAGAGGAAACACTTCGTTTTAGCAAATTCGGCCGCTATGGTACTATCACATTATTCCATTCTCTACTAGTATCAATTCTAATGTCCATTATCTGTTCTCTATCGTTCCAATAGTCCAATGGTGCATCATGGTTGGTCTACATTCAGCAAAGGTGCAATCTTTCTAGCTCTCTGTCATGTAAGATTGTAATTTGGTGCTACCAGTAACTGTGAAGTTGACCTCTTAAGTTGAACAATTGTTGCTGTCAATTACTCTACTGCATCTAGGTGTGCCATGATCAGTGGAGGAATTGTGATATACGTATGACATATTTCCTTTAGCTTTTCGTGGTGTATTTTTCTTCTTTTTTTATGGGAAGGGGCAGCGGGCTTGCTAAGCGATGAGAGATATCCATTGAGGACATAAGTGAGAGAGATGTAGAGACATACAAGATAACACACTAGGGGTTGGGACATACGGCTGCGGTCGGGACATCAAAGGATTCTACGTATTTTCCACAAGCATGATCACTACCAATTCATTCAAAAGAGCTGACATTGATACATGAGTATGACTTCAATTCTTCCTGAAAACGCACATTGATACTTGTGTATGACATGGTGCTAATATTATAGGCCATACAAGATAAAGCAAGCCACTCATCGAAAAAGAATAAAACACATAATTCATTATTTCATTGCCAAATAGTACACCCATTGAAATATTTGCAGATACATCACACTAATACATATATGAGTAAACAATATAATTCAGGCATGCCCGCATAGACTACATAGCATTATTAATGCATGGTGGTCGATATCACACTCGCTCACCTTATTCAATTGATTCTAGCCTTTAATAATAAAGGCAGAAAAGATAAAGCCAGTCATGTAAGGCAGGCTAGCTAGCCAACGTATGGTGCAGGAGGAACAACCACCCATGTATTAGGCACCGGGCCGACATCGTTGTAAATGATAACGCGTTCTTGGTCTTGTGGCGGTGGGGATGGAGCCTCTCCTGGAGGGAGTACTCGGGCAATTCTAATATCGGGCCTCTCCTGAGAGATGATCTGAACTGCTGCATTCAGTTCAGTACCAATCAGACCCGGCCACGATTCAGGCACCGGACCAGGCATGTCTACCCTTATCACGCACTAACCCCAGCCTTCCTCCCTTTCGAAACTGTTAATTAGCAACAAGCATAAATAATTGAGAAATACATAGATAATCAAGAGAAACATGCATGGTGTTTTGTTTTAATAATAATAATAATAATAATAATAATAATCTCTGTTATTAACTAATAATGGGATGGGAAACATGCTCTAAGCCTAGGAAGATGTCATAATCGAAAGCATTATCTCCTAGCCAAACAAGTAATCAGTCTACTGAAATATTTAATAGAAAATTTATGCAACAATAAAAAAAATATGTGCCAACCTTTATGGAAGAAGAGGCTGCTATACCTAACAGAACCTTAGCTTTTCTCGTGGTGATGATCTTGTGTTCAAGGTATGTGTGTGTATAAATATAAATGTATGAGTGCACTCCCATTTGAGTAGCTTACGCCATGTCGATTATAACAATGCATGCATTTTTCTCACAGTTAATTGATAAGAAGCATCAGCATATGCCCTCCATGTCCAAATTAAGGATGTCGATGATAACAATGCATTCATTTGTCTTCATTAATTAAGAAACATCAGCATATCCACTGTTGTCGAGATTAACGTTGTTGATGCCAAAATAATGCATGCATAAGCGTGTAAGTGGAAATAGCATGTACGTATTTGATATTAGATGTACGTGTGCAGAGCATCACCACATAGAAACATGTGTGTTTAAATAAGTGCATCTCATTGCAACGTACTTTTGCTCAATTTATTAATTTCAACACAGATTATTGTCCCATTTATACAGAAAAATCAGCACTGCAAGTTGCTTTGGATCTGCGAGTTATATAGAGGTATCGCTGTCGATTCATAGGAAATAATGCATCATTGTGCGTTTTTAGAAAGAGTTGAAGCCATACTCAAGTATCAATGTCAGTTCTTTTATATAATTGCTTAGTGATCAGGCTTGTGGAAAATACGTAGAATCCTTTGACATCCCAACCATAGCCGCATGTCCCAACCCCTAGTGTGCTATCTTGCCTGTCTCTACACCTCTCTCACTTATGTCCTCAACGGATATCTCTCGTCTCTTAGTAGGCCCAGTGCCCCTCCCCATAAAAAATCGTCATTTTGAAACATGCATTTACAATTTATAATTAAATCCGTGATCAAAATTTGGCATAAAATAGTAAGGGGCCAATAAACCAGGACGAGAAGGTAGTAGCTACCTAGGGTTCTCAGTGGAATTTAGACTTAAGTGGGTGAGGTCCGTCGTCTAGAACATGGAATGCAATTATTAATTTCTTAACAGGTGCACGAGATGAACTATTATATATGAGCCTCGAGCTTCCCTGGACCAGGCCATGTTGCATGGAAACAATAGACATGTCATTTTCAGCTCACCCAGCTGCCGGCTCTGCATGATTTTGTCCATCATGAATGTTTCTTCATTCCTTTTTTTTCTTTCAGAAACACAGACACAGACGCATGCGTACACATCCATGCAAAAGGAAACGCTCATCCACCACTCAGCGTGTTGCATGAGCAAGACGCCCAGATTGAGTCGGACTAATTATGATCGATCAATCCATACGGTAGTGGTGATGCGGTGGTTAATTAACCAACTAAGGGAGGGGGAGGGCGGGCGGGAGAGAGGGAGCTATCCGAATACAAATAATTCATGCATGCCCCATCCATGATGGATGTGTATATACACTCAATTGATGATCTCTCTCTTTCCCCTGGTGGTTCCTTTCTTAATTTCAGCTGCACGGTTTTAACCAGCTCGTCAAAAGATACTTATTTACTAACAAGATTGGAAGATGGTAGGGAAATATATTTATCAGGCCTTTTGTTCCAGCAGCTAATGATATAGCTTCTAGATTTGACCGCTCTAATGGTACCCACACTCTCAGCTTGGATCACTAGCTTGTGTTTCGATTTAACAAGTTGCTGACATGTAATTTGATATACTTATTTTATACAATTCTATTCGATGTGAAGTTTGGCACCAAAGTAGCTAGATAAAAAGTGAGGCAAAGGAAGACTAAAGTAGGAAAAGGAAAGGCAGGTAACCCGAGTCCATCACAATGCCAAATGAAGCCTTAGTTACAAGGATGCGAGATTGAACCACATATTAAAGAGGAATGAGTGTATATAGCAACAAATGAACCAACCAAGGCAACCTTACCATAGATTGATTGAGAGCTATGACAGTACACATCCGAAGTTGAACACAATGCATCCACACTACGTGTGTTACTCTTTGCAAAGAAGATGTTGTCATCAGCGAAGAGAAGATGTGAGATAGGAGGACCAAGTCGTCCTTTCAAACGAGAAAAAACATCTCCTCTTTCTTTGTTTTGATTTTGAAATAGAGGAGAGAGAAAACTGCCATTACAGTTGATGGAGAGCTTTGAGAAGGTGCCAAGAAAAATGGTAGAGATCTGCAACTGCATTGCATGATAGAATAACATGATGTGTGCATCAAGCGAGATGCGTGCTTGTTAATAGGAGTCCGCCGGTAGCCTCGCCATCGGCTGGGTCGCTAGGACACATATGGTGGTGCACGTGCGGCCGTGCACACGAACAGCATGTCAACAGACCAATAACCAAGTTGTTAGGGAAAAGAGTAAGCTCTTCTAAGGATAGGCTACTTCACGAAGCAGCTGCTGCATAGCAAGGTTTTGCCGTCGCAAGATGCATGGTCACACTAGCAGCAGGTTTCCTATTCCACGAACGACTCCAGAAATGATAGACGAAGACAGGTCTGAGCCATCGTTCCTTTATTTTTCGGTCTAATCATCTTATTTGTTAACTGAAATTCAACCAATTTCCCGTCTCAATAAAGTTTATCTCAATTAACAGTTAATCTACATGGATGGATGGAATTCCCATTTTCAAAATAATTACGGGGTGGACATGTTCGGACCGCAAATTGGTCGTTCATGACGACAGTGAGATGTGGAGTTTTTTTTTTTTGCGGGGAAAACACTTGTATTAGTCAAACAATTGGATTACAGTCAAATTCACAAAGTTTTATGACCTCATCAGGTCCTGACCTAACCAAAAAGCTGTGCGGCTCTAAACCCTACCATAACTTGCCATAGAGTGGCTTATGTTGTTTTGAGTGCGACGTATATAAGTAATACTAGTATTTCGCTCAAGCAGTTTCCTTTGGATCCCCCTAGTCCCCTAGATCAAGAAGGAGTTTCTTGACCTATCAATTTCTTAGCTTCTCAACAAATTGACGGCCTTGTTAGACTTAACCTTGTTGTTTAGGTGATTACATCACGTTTATTTGTGTTCGCGTGACACTAGTTGTAGGCAGAGAGGGCGAACAGGCAGAGAGCACAACACAAAGGGATGGACTGTGCAGTGCAGCAGACGGATTGGCAGCCATTAGTTTGAGTATATACATGCATGCGTTGTTAGGATTAGTCAAGTGTGATCCAACGAACAAAGCACGTAGTGGACATGTGGCAAACGTGTAGCTAGTGTGGTTGTGTGCCTAATCTGCATAAAGTTTGTTAGTACCGGCCGGCTGCATGGATGCTTTCTCGCTGGGTCTTCCGGCCGTTGTGGAGACGCAATACAAGCCCAGGACCTGTGCATGCGTGTAGTTAGTGGAGAGTACTAATCGGATCAGCCGCTGTGTGGCTTGACCGTGGATTGCATGCATGTCTAGATGCGTGTGTGCAAGCTAGGCAATATGTTAGTGGCGTGAGTGGTGCATGGTGATTGTTGCTGCATGCATCGTGTCCTTGGATAAACAGTTCCATTTGAGTGAATGGAAAAAGTGTGGTGAGCGCAGCATCACAGATGTACTAGTCAGTATGTTCATCAAGGACGGAGCCTCTCGGCAAAGCAACGGTTGGTTTTCTCCTTGGTGTATGTCACCATGTGTGTCTATTCCCATGTGTGTGTGTGTGTGTTCTTGTGCTATTGAGAAAAGAGAGAGTTGTGAGAGACAACGAGAGGTGGAAGGAGAGCGGTGCTGCAAGAGGCGGCGCCAACAGGCCTCTAAGACAGTCTGATTCTCCAATTAAAGGAAGATTACTCCACTGAAAAGCTAAAGATATATCTTCAGAGATTGCTGACAGTTCTGACTCAAGAGCATTATCACACGTGCTAAGATGTCGACATGCAGTAAATATGATCGCAACACTTGAGCCTCAAGACAGTCCGATTCTCCAATGAAAGGCAGATTACTCAACTGCAAAGCTAAAGATACATTTCAGAGATTGCTGACAGTTCTGACTCAAGAGCATTATCACACGTGCTAAGATGTCGACATGCAGTAAATATGATCGCACCACTTGAGTCTCTGAGCAACTTACCTGTTGCCGACGAACCATCTGAGGGCAGATATGATCCATCTGTATCTACGAAAAAGCTAGCATGCTATTTCGCCGTTATAGCGCCGTTACATCGTATTTGAAGAGGAAACACTTCGTTTTAGCAAATTCGGCCGCTATGGTACTATCACATTATTCCATTCTCTACTAGTATCAATTCTAATGTCCATTATCTGTTCTCTATCGTTCCAATAGTCCAATGGTGCATCATGGTTGGTCTACATTCAGCAAAGGTGCAATCTTTCTAGCTCTCTGTCATGTAAGATTGTAATTTGGTGCTACCAGTAGCTGTGAAGTTGACCTCTTAAGTTGAACAATTGTTGCTGTCAATTACTCTACTGCATCTAGGTGTGCCATGATCAGTGGAGGAATTGTGATATACGTATGACATATTTCCTTTAGCTTTTCGTGGTGTATTTTTCTTCTTTTTTTATGGGAAGGGGCAGCGGGCTTGCTAAGCGATGAGAGATATCCATTGAGGACATAAGTGAGAGAGATGTAGAGACATACAAGATAACACACTAGGGGTTGGGACATGCGGCTGCGGTCGGGACATCAAAGGATTCTACGTATTTTCCACAAGCATGATCACTACCAATTCATTCAAAAGAACTGACATTGATACATGAGTATGACTTCAATTCTTCCTGAAAACGCACATTGATACTTGTGTATGACATGGTGCTAATATTATAGGCCATCCAAGATAAAGCAAGCCACTCATCGAAAAAGAATAAAACACATAATTCATTATTTCATTGCCAAATAGTACGCCCATTGAAATATTTGCAGATACATCACACTAATACATATATGAGTAAACAATATAATTCAGGCATGCCCGCATAGACTACATAGCGTTATTAATGCATGGTGGTCGATATCACACTCGCTCACCTTATTCAATTGATTCTAGCCTTTAATAATAAAGGCAGAAAAGATAAAGCCAGTCATGTAAGGCAGGCTAGCTAGCCAACGTATGGTGCAGGAGGAACAACCACCCATGTATTAGGCACCGGGCCGACATCGTTGTAAATGATAACGCGTTCTTGGTCTTGTGGCGGTGGGGATGGAGCCTCTCCTGGAGGGAGTACTCGGGCAATTCTAATATCGGGCCTCTCCTGAGAGATGATCTGAACTGCTGCATTCAGTTCAGTACCAATCAGACCCGACCACGATTCAGGCACCGGACCAGGCATGTCTACCCTTATCACGCACTAACCCGAGCCTTCCTCCCTTTCGAAACTGTTAATTAACAACAAGCATACATAATTGAGAAATACATAGATAATCAAGAGAAACATGCATGGTGTTTTGTTTTAATAATAATAATAATAATAATGATGATGATGATGATAATTATAATCTCTATTATTAACTAATAATGGGATGGGAAACATGTTCTAAGTCTAGGAAGATGTCATAATCGAAAGCATTATCTCCTAGCCAAACAAATAATTAGTCTACTGAAATATTTAATGGAAAATTGATGCAACAATAAAAAAATATGTGCCAACCTTTATGGAAGAAGATGCTGCTATACCTAACAGAACCTTAGCTTTTCTCGTGGTGATGATCTTGTGTTCAAGGTATGTGTGTGTATAAATACAAATGTATGAGTGCACTCCCATTTGAGTAGCTTACGCCATGTCGATTATAACAATGCATGCATTTTGCACACAGTTAATTGATAAGAAGCATCAACATATGCCCTCCATGTCCAAATTAAGGATGTCGATGATAACAATGCATTCATTTGTCTTCATTAATTAAGAGACATCAGCATATCCACTGTTGTCGAGATTAACGATGTTGATGCCAAGGATCCATGCATTTTACTTGATTGATAAAGAAACATCAGCATATCCCACTTCCGTTGAGAGTAACGATGTCGATGAAAAAATAATGCATGCATAAGCGTGTAAGTGGAAATAGCATGTACGTATTTGATATTAGATATACGTGTGCAGAGCATCACCACATAGAAACATGTGTGTTTAAATAACTGCATCTCATTGCAATGTACTTTTGCTCAATTTATAATTTCAACACAGATTATTGTCCCATTTATAAAGAAAAGTCAGCACTACAAGTTGCTTTGGGTCTGCGAGTTATATAGAGGTATCGCTGTCGATTCATAGGAAATAATGCATCATTGTGCGTTTTTAGAAAGAGTTGTAGTCATACTCAAGTATCAATGTCAGTTCTTTTATATAATTGCTTAGTGGTCAGGCTTGTGGAAAATATGTAGAATCCTTTGACTTCCCGACCATAGCCGCCTGTCCCAACCCCTAGTGTGCTATCTTGCCCGTCTCTTCATCTCTCTCACTTATGTCCTCAACGGATATCTCTCGTCTCTTAGTAGGCCCAATGCCCCTCCTCATAAAAAATCGTCGTTTTGAAACATGCATTTACAATTTCTTAATTAAATCTGTGATCAAAATTTGGCATAAATTAGTAAGGGGCCAATAAACCAGGACGAGATGGTAGTAGCTACCTAGGGTTCTCAGTGGAATTAAGACTTAAGTGGGCGAGGTCGGTCGTCTAGAACAAGGAATGCAATTATTAATTTCTTAACAGGTGCACGAGATGAACTATTATATATGAGCCTCGAGCTTCCCTGGACCATATCACGTTGCATGGAAACAATAGAGATGTCATTTTCAGCTCACCCAGCTGCCGGCTCTGCTTGATTTTGTCCATCACGAATGTTTCTTCATTCCATTTTTTTCTTTCAAAAACACAGACACAGACGCATGCGTACACATGCATGCAAAAGGAAACGCTCATCCACCACTCAGCGTGTTGCACGAGCAACACGCCGAGATTGAGTCGGACTAATTATGATCGATCAATCCATACAGCAGTGGTGATGCGGTGGTTAATTAACCAACTAAGGGAGGGGGAGGGCGGGCGGGAGGGAGGGAGCTACCCGAATACAAATAATTCATGCATGCCCCATCCATGATGGATGTGTATATACACTCAATTGATGATCTCTCTCTTCCCCCTGGTGGTTCCTTTCTTAATTTCAGCTGCACGGTTTTAACCAGCTCGTCAAAAGGTACTTCTTTACTAACAAGATTGGAAGATGGTAGGGAAATATATTTATCAGGCCTTTTGTTCCAGCAGCTAATGATATAGCTTCTAGATTTGACCGCTCTAATGGTACCCACACTCTCAGCTTGGATCACTAGCTTGTGTTTCGATTTAACAAGTTGCTGACATGTAATTTGATGTACTTATTTTATATAATTCTATTCGATGTGAAGTTTGGCACCAAAGTAACTAGATAAAAAGTAAGGCAAAGGAAGACTAAAGTAGGAAAAGGAAAGGCAGGTAACCCGAGTCCATCACAATGCCAAATGAAGCCTTAGTTACAAGGATGCGAGCTTGAACCACATATTAAAGAGTAATGAGTGTATATAGCAACAAATGAACCAACCAAGGCAACCTTACCATAGATTGATTGAGAGCTATGAAAGTACACATCCGAAGTTGTACACAATGCATCCACACTACGTGTGTTACTCTTTGCAAAGAAGATGTTGTCATCAGCAACGAGAAGATGTGAGATAGGAGGACCAAGTCGGCCTTTCAAACGAGAAAAAACATCTCCGCTTTCTCTGTTTTGATTTTGAAATAGAGGAGAGAGAAAACTGCCATTACAGTCGATGGAGAGCTTTGAGAAGGTGCCAAGAAAAATGGTGGAGATCAGCAACTGCATTGCATGATAGAATAACATGATGTGTGCATCAAGCGAGATGCGTGCTTGTTAATAGGAGTCCGCCGGTAGCCTCGCCATCGGCTGGGTCGCTAGGACACATATGGTGGTGCACGTGCGGCCGTGCACACGAACAACATGTCAACAGACCAATAACCAAGTTGTTAGGGAAAAGAGTAAGCTCTTCTAAGGATAGGCTACTTCACGAAGCAGCTGCTGCATAGCAAGGTTTCGCCGTCGCAAGATGCATGGTCACACTAGCAGCAGGTTTCCTATTCCACGAACGACTCAAGAAATGATAGACGAAGACAGGTCTGAGCCATCGTTCCTTTATTTTTCGGTCTAATCATCTTATTTGTTAACTTAAATTCAACCAATTTCCCGTCATCTACATGGATGGATGGAATTACCATTTTCAAAATAATTACGGGGTGGACATGTTCGGACCGCAAATTGGTCGTTCATGACGACAGTGAGATGTGGAGTTTTTTTTTTTTTGCGGGGAAAATACTTGTATTAGTCAAACAATTGGATTACAGTCAAATTCACAAAGTTTTATGACCTCATCAGGTCCTGACCTAACCAAAAAGCTGTGCGGCTCTAAACCCTACCATAACTTGCCATAGAGTGGCTTATGTTGTTTTGAGTGCGACGTATATAAGTAATACTAGTATTTCGCTCAAGCAGTTTCCTTTGGATCCCCTAGTCCCCTAGATCAAGAAGGAGTTTCTTGACCTATCAATTTCTTAGCTTCTCAACAAATTGATGGCCTTGTTAGACTTAACCTTGTTGTTTAGGTGATTACTTCACGTTTATTTGTGTTCGCGTGACACTAGTTGTAGGCAGAGAGGGCGAACAGGCAGAGAGCACAACACAAAGGGATGGACTGTGCAGTGCAGCAGACGGATTGGCAGCCATTAGTTTGAGTATATACATGCATTGTTAGGATTAGTCAAGTGTGATCCAACGAACAAAGCACGTAGTGGACATGTGGCAAACGTGTAGCTAGTGTGGTTGTGTGCCTAATCTGCATAAAGTTTGTTAGTACCGGCCGGCTGCATGGATGCTTTCTCGCTGGGTCTTCCGGCCGTTGTGGAGACGCAATACAAGCCCAGGACCTGTGCATGCGTGAAGTTAGTGGAGAGTACTAATCGGATCAGCCGCTGTGTGGCTTGACCGTGGATTGCATGCATGTCTAGATGCGTGTGTGCAAGCTAGGCAATATGTTAGTGGCGTGAGTGGTGCATGGTGATTGTTGCTGCATGCATCGTGTCCTTGGATAAACAGTTCCATTTGAGTGAATGGAAAAAGTGTGGTGAGCGCAGCATCACAGATGTACTAGTCAGTATGTTCATCAAGGACGGAGCCTCTCGGCAAAGCAACGGTTGGTTTTCTCCTTGGTGTATGTCACCATGTGTGTCTATTCCCATGTGTGTGTGTGTGTTCTTGTGCTATTGAGAAAAGAGAGAGTTGTGATAGACAACGAGAGGTGGAAGGAGAGCGGTGCTGCAAGAGGCGGCGCCAAGAGGCCTCTAAGACAGTCCGATTCTCCAATTAAAGGAAGATTACTCCACTGAAAAGCTAAAGATATATCTTCAGAGATTGCTGACAGTTCTGACTCAAGAGCATTATCACACGTGCTAAGATGTCGACATGCAGTAAATATGATCGCACCACTTGAGCCTCAAGACAGTCCGATTCTCCAATGAAAGGCTGATTACTCAACTGCAAAGCTAAAGATACATTTCAGAGATTGCTGACAGTTCTGACTCAAGAGCATTATCACACGTGCTAAGATGTCGACATGCAGTAAATATGATCGCACCACTTGAGTCTCTGAGCAACATACCGGTTGCCGACGAACCATCGGAGGGCAGATATGATCCATCTGTATCAACGAAAAAAAACTAGCGTGCTATTTCGCCATTATAGCGCCGTTACATCGTATTTGAAGAGGAAACACTACGTTTTAGCAAATTTGGCCGCTATGGTACTATCACATTATTCCATTCTCTACTAGTGTGAATTCTAATGTCCATTCACTAGTAGAAAAAGGGTCAAATGTGAAACACATTAGTGCCGGTTTGAATTTGAGCCGGCACTAATGTGACCATTAGTGTCGGTTCCAACGGATAGGCGGGCGGGCATCATTAGTACCGGTTCGTGGGTAACCTTTAGTACCGATTCATGCCACGAACCGGTACTAATGAGGCTGTGTCAGACTATGGTCGGTCTGGGACCCCCAAGAAGACCTTTAGTACCGGTTCATGCTATGAACCGGTACTAGAGTTTCTTTGTAAGCTGATTTTTAGTCCCACCTCGCCAATAGAGAGGCAGTATGAGCGGTTTATAAGCCGTGAGTGCACAGACAATGACGAAGAGTTGCAATGCTCACCTACATGTTGATTAGCTTCAAGCCTTGCGGAATAGCATGGATTGTACTGAGCTATGTGCAGTGCAGTCTACACTATTCCGAATGGCTTGAAGCAAATTAACCAGCATTGCACCTCTTTTTTTATTTTTAATAACTTATTTGAACTCCAGACTTCTTTTGTGTTCAGTATGCAGCATTCAAAGGGACGTCATCAATTTTCAAAATGTTCTGACATCATTTGTTGTTTTTCGGTCATTTAACGCATGTACTAACTACCCTATTCCGAATGGCTTGACGCAAATTAACCAGCATTGCACCTCTTTTTTATTTTTAATAACTTATTTGAACTCCGGACTTCTTTTGTGTTCAGTATGCAGCATTCAAAGCGACGTCATCAATTTACAACATGTTCTGACATCATTTGTTGTTTTTCGGTCATTTACCTAATTGTTTAGAGAGCTAAATGACCGTGAAATTGAAAATCACTACAAAATGAATCCTGAAAATGTTGAAATTTGGCATGGTATCATCATATCACCCGCATAACATGCGCGAAAGAGTAGAGTGGGTCACGGCAAAAACTGGACGCACTTCGTGTACAAACTGGACAAACTCTTTCAGAGTATCAGGGTTTCGGACGAGAACTCATCTGTTACATGGCCACTTCAATGTTTTTTAAACTTATTTGAACTCCGGAGTTCTTTTGTGTTCAGTATGCAGCATTCAAAGCGACGTCATCAATTTCCAACATGTTCTGACATCATTTGTTGTTTTTCGGTCATTTACCTAATTGTTTTAGAGCGCTAAATGACCGTGAAATTGAAAATCACTACAAAATGAATCCTAAAAATGTTGAAACTTGGTATGGTATCATCATATCACCCGCATAGCATGCGCGAAAGAGTAGAGAGGGTCACGGCAAAAACTGGACGCACTTCGTGTACAAACTGGACATACTCTTTCGGATTATCAGGGTTTCGGACGAGAACTCATCTGTTACACGACCACTTCAATGTTTTTTAAACTTATTTGAACTCCGGACTTATTTTGTGTTCAGTATGCAGCATTCAAAGCGACGTCATCAATTTCCAACATGTTCTGACATCATTTGTTGTTTTTCGGTTATTTATCTAATTGTTTAGAGAGCTAAATGACCGTGAAATTGAAAATCACTACAAAATGAATCCTGAAAATGATGAAACTTGGCATGGTATCATCATATCACCCGCATAGCATGCGCGAAAGAGTAGAGAGGGTCACGGAAAAAACTGGACGCACTTCGTGTACAAACTGCACAAACTCTCTCAGAGTATCAGGGTTTCGGACGGGAACTCATCTGTTACACGGCCACTTCAATGTTTTTTAAACTTATTTAAACTCTGGACTTATTTTGTATTCAGTATGCAGCATTCAAAGCGACGTCATCAATTTCCAATATGTTCTGACATCATTTGTTGTTTTTCGGTCATTTACCTAATTGTTTAGAGAGCTAAATGACCGTGAAATTGAAAATCACTACAAAATGAATCCTGAAAATGTTGAAACTTGGCATGGTATCATCATATCACCCGCATAGCATGCGCGAAAGAGTAGAGAGGGTCACAGCAAAAACTGGACGCACTTCGTGTACAAACTGGACAAACTCTTTCAGAGTATCAGGGTTTCGGACGAGAACTCATCTGTTACACGGCCACTTAATTGTTTTTAAACCTATTTGAACTCCGGACATCTTTTGTGTTAAGTATGCAGCATTCAAAGCGACGTCATTAATTTCCAACATGTTCTGACATCATTTGTTGTTTTTCGATCATTTACCTAATTGTTTAGTATGCAGCATTCAATTTCCAGAAGAAAATAAATAGAAGAAAATAAATAATGCAGAAAAGAAAAAACTATATAAAAAACTACTCAAAAATAAATAGAAGAAAATAAATAATGCAGAAAATAAAAACTATATAAAAAATTTGTTGGGGCGCTGCCCAGTGGGCCTGCCAAACCTAGGGTGTGCAAATACAGGCCCAGAAGGGCCAGCAGACTCACAGGGCAGCGCGCCCTAATTAATTAGGCCCAGAAGCCTGCTATATAGAGGAGTTCGAAGAGGTAGCCGCAGCTGGGTTTATAAACCAGTGCGGCTGCCCTTCCCCGGGCGAGGTGGGACTAAACTTTGGGGTGGCAGCGCGAGGCCTTTAGTACCGGTTGGTGGCTCCAACCGGTACTAAAGACCACCCTTTAATACCGGTTGGTGGCTCCAATCGGTACTAAAGACCTGCTCTTCGCACCTCTTGGCCTAGCCAAAGTTGGCCTTTAGTACCGGTTGGTGGCTCCAACCGGTACTAAACGTCTCTCCTATATATACAACACTTACTAAAATTCAATTAGATCTCCCCACTTCTTTCGTCTCCAACCTCTCGCGCGCCGCTTGAAGCCGTCCTCGCCGCCCGTCGCCCGTCGTCCGTCGTCGTCGTCGCTGTCCCCACCGTCGCCCGTCGTCGTCGCCGTCTCGCGCCGCCGCCCCGAACTCCGCCGTCCGTCGTCGTCCCGCCGCGGTCCCGTATGTCTCTCGCTCTCGCATATACCCGCCACGCCGCCGTCCGTCGTCGTCGCACCCGGCCCGTATGGCGGCGCCCCCGCCCGTCCGTACGCCGGCGCCCCCGATCGTACGTACGGGGCGGTGGCGTACGGGGCCACACATATATACATACACACACACACACATTTTTTTTTACTTATTTTCTGTTTTTTAGAAAAGTTAATTAGATGATCGAATATTTGATTAATGTCGAATGTTAGATGAATTAGCTAGATAGAAAATTGTCGAACTAGAGATTTGAACTAGTTGAATAATTAATATAACTAGTTTATTTTTAGTAATAAAATTATCGAACTAATTTATTTAGGTATATGAGATTTGAACTAGTTTAACAATTAATATAACTAGTTTATTTTTAGTAAGAAAATTGTCGAACTAGTTTATTTAGGTATATGAGATTTGAACTAGTTCAATAATTAATATAACTAGTTTATTTTTAGTAAGAAAATTTAGGTATCTGAGATTTGATGATCTAATTAAAATATTATTTGTTAATGAGTTTTTCTGTTTATTTAATTTTTTATATATTTTGAGTTTATATAAATGTTAGATTAATGTCGAATGTTAGATGAATTAGATAGAAAAGTTAAATATATAATAATGTCAATTGTTAGAGATGAATATAGTTAGATATATTAATGTCAAATGTTAGATGAATATATATTTGGCTAGATATTAATTAATGTTAGATAGTAATAGGTGTTTAATGTTTCACCTATATGAACATAGGAAATGTCATCTGATGACGAAAAAGATTTCATTATGTGCGAACACTATGAAGACCAGCGCGGCCTGTGCGACAGAAATTTTCTTGTTGATGGTAGGCGCTTCAGCATCAAGCTGGATGAGACATTCGAAGTTGATACAGTAAGTCACTTTGGCAATTATTATTTGAATGCAAAACTTATGCTTCATTTGCTTCAACTTAGAAATTTAAATTTTCACTATTCTACTAGCCCATCCCCTGCCATGCAAGAATTTTTGTCTTGGATAAGATAGGTTTTAGTGCTATATATGATATGGAGGTAAAGAGAGTTTACTTGAAGACAGAGCATGGGTATACTTTCAACGTCAAATTATATAATGGAGACACATACACCCATTTTGAATGCAAAACTTGGGAAGCACTATGCAAGGCTTATGCATTTGAGCCTGGTATGGTTGTCACCTTTGATATTCGTCCGGAAGATGATATTGAAGGTAATATAGACATCTGGGTCGATGTGCAAACACCTCCAGTTCTACCATTATGTGAGTTTTTCTCAACCATGCATGCATATGTTTATGTCTTTGCTACAGTTTATTCAAAAATAGTTGACAACTAATTTGTATTGTCAGCTTATTTCGGTTCAAGCAAACATGTCCGGCGCTTGGTAGACAGGACCTACTACTGCCCCGTGGCTCAACTAAACTGCGAGGAGATAAGTCATTATGTTTCATGGCTTGAGGATCTTAATACTGTCAAGACAAAAAAAATTCCTGAACTTAGAAATGTTAGTACTCAAAACGTGTGACCAATGGTGATCGTATTGAACTACTGTCACATCTATAATCGAAAGATGGTAAGATTTTAACTATTTGTCCTTAATTAGTGCATCTTTTGCATACATTATTATTGAAGCTAAACTTTCATTGCTTATTATATTAATTACTATACGATGTTCTTCAACAGGGACTTCCGATGACAGTTGTGCCTCAGTGGATCGAGACTAAAGGTGACATGTCAATGGTTAGCTTACGGCCAAGATATCATACATTGCACATGAGTGCATTCAGGATTTCTGAAAGCGAAGAATGCTTAATAGTGAAAGATTGGAGCAAAATTGTTAACGATCACAGAGAAGTACTAGGGGCAGCAAAGAGAAGCGCAACCCAAGATTAGGAGACAGATTCATCTGCATGCTCCAGTATGATGAATCAGGAGAGCTATACATGTTCTATGCTATTCTACCTGAGAGGGAGCAACACTAGTTCATGCTCTTAATTAGTGTCTCATGTCCGTGTCCTGAACTTCGATGTTGGTGATGATTATGTTAAACTCGATGATATCTTTGCTTCTGTTAGAAAGTGAATGTTTCCTCTTTAAGCTAGCCAGTGTTGGTGATGATTAGATAGCTAGCGGTAATGACTATGATGATTAAATAGTGGTAATTAGACGACTACGATGATTTTTAGCTAGCTAGAGTTTATTTATTTATTAATATGCGATGATGATGATGATGACGACGACTACAACTCATTATAACGTAAAACAATCCTAAATTAAATTGATAACACAAATTTAATTGAAAAATACAAAATAAAACAAAAACCCACAAACATTTAGTACCGGTTGGTGTTACCAACCGGTACTAAAGGGATCCCGGCCCCCGGAGCTGGCTCGTGCCACGTGGTTTCCCTTTAGCACCGGTTCGTGCTGAACCGGTACTAAAGGGGGGGGCCTTTAGTGACCACACTTTAGTACCGGTTATGGAACCGGCACTAAAGGGCCTTACGAAGCGGTGCTATTGCCCAGTTCTGCACTAGTGATTATCTGTTCTCTATCGTTCCAATAGTCCAATGGTGCATCATGGTTGGTCTAGATTCAGCAACGGTGCAATCTTTCTAGCTCTGTCATGTAAGACTGTAATTTGGTGCTACCAGTAACTATGAAGTTGACCTCTTAAGTTGAACAATTGTTGCTGTCAATTACTCTACTGCATCTAGGTGTGCCATGATCAGTGGAGGAATTGTGATATACGTATGACATATTTCCTTTAGCTTCTCGTGGTGTATTTTTCTTCTTTTTTTATGGGAAGGGGCAGCGGGCTTGCAAAGCGACGAGAGATATCCATTGAGGACATAAGTGAGAGAGATGTAGAGACATACAAGATAACACACTAGGGGTTGGGACATGCGGCTGCGGTCGGGACATCAAAGGATTCTACGTATTTTCCACAAGCATGATCACTACCAATTCATTCAAAAGAACTGACATTGATACTTGAGTATGACTTCAATTCTTCCTGAAAACGCACATTGATACTTGTGTATAACATGGTGCTAATATTATAGGAAATACAAGATAAAGAAAGCCACTCATCGAAAAATAATAAAACACATAATTCATTTTTTCATTGCCAAATAGTACACTCATTGAAATATTTGTAGATTCATCACACTAATACATATATGAGTAAACAATATAATTTAGGCATGCCCGCATAGACTACATAGCATTATTAATGCATGGTGGTCGATATCACACTCGCTCACCTTATTCAATTGATTCTAGCCTTTAATAATAAAGGCACAAAAGGTAAAGCCAGCCACGTAAGGCAGGCTAGCTAGCCCACGTATGGTGCAGGAGGAACAACCACCCATGTATTAGGCACCGGGCCGACATCGTTGTAAATGATAACGCGTTCTTGGTCTTGTGGCGGTGGGAATGGAGCCTCTCCTGGAGGGAGTACTCGGGCAATTCTGATATCGGGCCTCTCCTGAGAGATGATCTGAACTGCTGCATTCAGTTCAGTACCAATCAGACCCGGCCACAATTCAGGCACCGGACCAGGCATGTCTACCCTTATCACGCACTAACCCGAGCCTTCCTCCCTTTCGAAACTGTTAATTAACAACAAGCATAAATAATTGAGAAATACATAGATAATCAAGAGAAACATGCATGGTGTTTTGTTTTAATAATAATAATATTATTAATAATAATCTCTGTTATTAACTAATAATGGGATGGGAAACATGCTCTAAGCCTAGGAAGATGTCATAATCGAAAGCATTATCTCCTAGCCAAACAAGTAATCAGTCTACTGAAACATTTAATGGAAAATTTATGCAACAATAAAAAAATATGTGCCAACCTTTATGGAAGAAGAGGCTGCTATACCTAACAGAACCTTAGCTTTTCTCGTGGTGATGATCTTGTGTTCAAGGTATGTGTGTGTATAAATATAAATGTATGAGTGCACTCCCATTTGAGTAGCTTACGCCATGTCGATTATAACAATGCATGCATTTTTCTCACAGTTAATTGATAAGAAGCATCAGCATATGCCCTCCATGTCTAAATTAAGGATGTTGATGATAACAATGCATTCATTTGTCTTCATTAATTAAGAAACATCAGCATATCCACTGTTGTCGAGATTAACGATGTTGATGCCAAGGATCCATGCGTTTTACTTGATTGATTAAGAAACATCAGCATATCCCACTTCCGTTGAGAGTAACGAAGTCGATGACAAAATAATGCATGCATAAGCGTGTAAGTGGAAATAGCATGTACGTATTTGATATTAGATGTACGTGTGCAGAGCATCACCACATAGAAACATGTGTGTTTAAATAAATGCATCTCATTGCAACGTACTTTTGCTCAATTTATTAATTTCAACACAGATTATTGTCCCATTTATACAGAAAAGTCAGCACTACAAGTTGCTTTGGATCTGCGAGTTATATAGAGGTATCGCTGCCGATTCATAGGAAATAATGCATCATTGTGCGTTTTTAGAAAGAGTTGAAGTCATACTCAAGTATCAATGTCAGTTCTTTTACATAATTGCTTAGTGATCAGGCTTGTGGAAAATACGTAGAATCCTTTGACATCCCAACCATAGCCGCATGTCCCAACCCCTAGTGTGCTATCTTGCCCGTCTCTACATCTCTCTCACTTATGTCCTCAACGGATATCTCTCGTCTCTTAGTAGGCCCAGTGCCCCTCCCCATAAAAAATCGTCATTTTGAAACATGCATTTACAATTTATAATTAAATCCGTTATCAAAATTTGGCATAAAATAGTAAGGGGCCAATAAACCAGGACGAGAAGGTAGTAGCTACCTAGGGTTCTCAGTGGAATTTAGACTTAAGTGGGCGAGGTCCGTCGTCTAGAACATGGAATGCAATTATTAATTTCTTAACAGGTGCACGAGATGAACTATTATATATGAGCCTTGAGCTTCCCTGGACCAGGCCATGTTGCATGGAAACAATAGACATGTCATTTTCAGCTCACCCAGCTGCCGGCTCTGCTTGATTTTGTCCATCATGAATGTTTCTTCATTCCTTTTTTTTCTTTCAAAAACACAGACACAGACGCATGCGTACACATCCATGCAAAAGGAAACGCTCATCCACCACTCAGCGTGTTGCATGAGCAAGACGCCCAGATTGAGTCGGACTAATTATGATCGATCAATCCATACGGTAGTGGTGATGCGGTGGTTAATTAACCAACTAAGGGAGGGGGAGGGCGGGCGGGAGAGAGGGAGCTATCCGAATACAAATAATTCATGCATGCCCCATCCATGATGGATGTGTATATACACTCAATTGATGATCTCTCTCTTTCCCCTGGTGGTTCCTTTCTTAATTTCATCTGCACGGTTTTAACCAGCTCGTCAAAAGGTACTTATTTACTAACAAGATTGGAAGATGTTAGGGAAATATATTTATCAGGCCTTTTGTTCCAGCAGCTAATGATATAGCTTCTAGATTTGACCGCTCTAATGGTACCCACACTCTCAGCTTGGATCACTAGCTTGTGTTTCGATTTAACAAGTTGCTGACATGTAATTTGATATACTTATTTTATACAATTCTATTCGATGTGAAGTTTGGCACCAAAGTAGCTAGATAAAAAGTGAGGCAAAGGAAGACTAAAGTAGGAAAAGGAAAGGCAGGTAACCCGAGTCCATCACAATGCCAAATGAAGCCTTAGTTACAAGGATGCGAGATTGAACCACATATTAAAGAGGAATGAGTGTATATAGCAACAAATGAACCAACCAAGGCAACCTTACCATAGATTGATTGAGAGCTATGACAGTACACATCCGAAGTTGAACACAATGCATCCACACTACGTGTGTTACTCTTTGCAAAGAAGATGTTGTCATCAGCGAAGAGAAGAGGTGAGATAGGAGGACCAAGTCATCCTTTCAAACGAGAAAAAACATCTCCTCTTTCTTTGTTTTGATTTTGAAATAGAGGAGATAGAAAGCTGCCATTACAATTGATGGAGAGCTTTGAGAAGGTGCCAAGAAAAATGGTGGAGATCTGCAACTGCATTGCATGATAGAATAACATGATGTGTGCATCAAGCGAGATGCGTGCTTGTTAATAGGAGTCCGCCGGTAGCCTCGCCATCGGCTGGGTCGCTAGGACACATATGGTGGTGCACGTGCGGCCGTGCACACGAACAGCATGTCAACAGACCAATAACCAAGTTGTTAGGGAAAACAGTAAGCTCTTCTAAGGATAGGCTACTTCACGAAGCAGCTGCTGCATAGCAAGGTTTCGCCGTCGCAAGATGCATGGTCACACTAGCAGCAGGTTTCCTATTCCACGAACGACTCAAGAAATGATAGACGAAGACAGGTCTGAGCCATCGTTCCTTTATTTTTCGGTCTAATCATCTTATTTGTTAACTGAAATTCAACCAATTTCCCGTCTCAATAAAGTTTATCTCAATTAACAGTTAGTCTACATGGATGGATGGAATTGCCATTTTCAAAATAATTACGGGGTGGACATGTTCGGACCGCAAATTGGTCGTTCATGACGACAGTGAGATGTGGAGTTTTTTTTTTGCGGGGAAAACACTTGTATTAGTCAAACAATTGGATTACAGTCAAATTCACAAAGTTTTATGACCTCATCAGGTCCTGACCTAACCAAAAAGCTGTGCGGCTCTAAACCCTACCATAACTTGCCATAGAGTGGCTTATGTTGTTTTGAGTGCGACGTATATAAGTAATACTAGTATTTCGCTCAAGCAGTTTCCTTTGGATCCCCCTAGTCCCCTAGATCAAGAAGGAGTTTCTTGACCTATCAATTTCTTAGCTTCTCAACAAATTGACGGCCTTGTTAGACATAACCTTGTTGTTTAGGTGATTACATCACGTTTATTTGTGTTCGCGTGACACTAGTTGTAGGCAGAGAGGGCGAACAGGCAGAGAGCACAACACAAAGGGATGGACTGTGCAGTGCAGCAGACGGATTGGCAGCCATTAGTTTGAGTATATACATGCATGCGTTGTTAGGATTAGTCAAGTGTGATCCAACGAACAAAGCACGTAGTGGACATGTGGCAAACGTGTAGCTAGTGTGGTTGTGTGCCTAATCTGCATAAAGTTTGTTAGTACCGGCCGGCTGCATGGATGCTTTCTCGCTGGGTCTTCCGGCCGTTGTGGAGACGCAATACAAGCCCAGGACCTGTGCATGCGTGTAGTTAGTGGAGAGTACTAATCGGATCAGCCGCTGTGTGGCTTGACCGTGGATTGCATGCATGTCTAGATGCGTGTGTGCAAGCTAGGCAATATGTTAGTGGCGTGAGTGGTGCATGGTGATTGTTGCTGCATGCATCGTGTCCTTGGATAAACAGTTCCATTTGAGTGAATGGAAAAAGTGTGGTGAGCGCAGCATCACAGATGTACTAGTCAGTATGTTCATCAAGGACGGAGCCTCTCGGCAAAGCAACGGTTGGTTTTCTCCTTGGTGTATGTCACCATGTGTGTCTATTCCCATGTGTGTGTGTGTGTGTTCTTGTGCTATTGAGAAAAGAGAGAGTTGTGAGAGACAACGAGAGGTGGAAGGAGAGCGGTGCTGCAAGAGGCGGCGCCAACAGGCCTCTAAGACAGTCTGATTCTCCAATTAAAGGAAGATTACTCCACTGAAAAGCTAAAGATATATCTTCAGAGATTGCTGACAGTTCTGACTCAAGAGCATTATCACACGTGCTAAGATGTCGACATGCAGTAAATATGATCGCAACACTTGAGCCTCAAGACAGTCCGATTCTCCAATGAAAGGCAGATTACTCAACTGCAAAGCTAAAGATACATTTCAGAGATTGCTGACAGTTCTGACTCAAGAGCATTATGACACGTGCTAAGATGTCGACATGCAGTAAATATGATCGCACCACTTGAGTCTCTGAGCAACTTACCTGTTGCCGACGAACCATCTGAGGGCAGATATGATCCATCTGTATCTACGAAAAAGCTAGCATGCTATTTCGCCGTTATAGCGCCGTTACAGCCCGTTACAGATTTATAGAGATGACTATCTAAACGCATATTTTATTTATTGTTGTATCTAAATGATGTGCATTTAATAGGTTTATTTAGTGTTTCTTAAGTGTGGTATCATATGGTTGCCAATGCATTATTTCTGAAGTCTTGTATCTAAATGATGTTACATTTAAATTGTTTGTTTATAAATCAAGAGATTTTACGGTACATTATAATACACCAGAGCACGGCGATCTAACAATGAGACTAACTGAGCCTTTTTAGAGCCCAAGGGTATTTTCGACCTAATTTTTTTATACCTTTAATTGGCCCAATAAGCTCCAGGTTTATTCTCGTCCTAAATTTTTTGATTAAATTAATTGCATTAACATTGCACTTCATTATAACACAAATCATTGTGTGTACTCATTTGAATTTCGGTTCGAGCGGTTCGTCCTCTCTCCTCCTCTCAAGCCCTAACCTCCGGTACCCTCGATCGCCGCCGATCGCACTCGCCGTGTCACTCCTTCCTCCTCCTCCTACTCCCCCTCCCCCTCCATCGCAAGTCACCCTCCTCGGGTCGCGGCGCCAGATCTCCCGACGAGCCGCTAATCCCCTCCTTCCCCGACGCGAGAGGCCACATCATCCTCATCGACGTGCATCAACTTTTTCACGCCGGATCTTCGCTGTAAGTGCCTAGTCATCTCAAATTTTGTCTGGTCCCTTCTGCATATTGTGGTTTTGAAAAAACTCACACTAATTTGAAAAAAATCATGAATAAAAACAGTATTCACAATTCAAACAAATATCCGAAAACTTCAAAGATATCATCAACAAACATTACAGGAATATATGAAAATTTTCAAAAAATATATATCTTCATAAGTTTGAATATATTTCATAAATTTAAAAAGTATTCACGAATTTACATTTTTTGTGAATTTTAAAATATGCACATTTGAAAATAGTTCGCGAATTTGGAAAAAAACATCTCTGAATCTATAAATAAATATAGAACAAAAAATAACAAGAAAAGCAAAACGAAAAAGGTTAATCTGGCTGATAAAACATGGCAATTATAAAAACACAAAAAAGGGTGAAGAAATCCTCTAGAATGTTACCAAAGCCGGGAAACCCACACTGTTCTTTTGTTATATGAGCCGGCCCGTTACGTGAAAAGCTGGATTGGAGGTAAGAGTTTTTGTACCAGAATCAGATGCCAAGTATCCGTCGAAACATGTCCCAAATCTGAAATTCCGTGATGATGTCTTCTCCAAGCCATGTGAATTTGTTTTAGTAAATTTACTTGCACTTAGCCTAGCTGACTCTTGTTGCTCAGCCCGTGTATGTAGTGTAGGTGATAGAGATGTCGGGTCTCCTTTTTATTTGTGCTAATTCAATTTGCAAGAAACTCAGACAATAGTAGGGTGAAGTACAAATTGAAGAAACTGTCCAGTGTGCGCATCAGTCTAATTCTAATAGTCTATGTTTTTTTAAATGGAGTGTATTAATTATGATAAAAATGAGTGTATTTAAAATATTATGTATTAGTTCTGACACTTAAAAGTAATTTTTTTTAGAAAAGGAGGATGACCCCCGACCTCTGCATCTGGGCGATGCATACGGCCACTTTATTAACTATTCTCATAAGACTTTACAAAGTCATATAACAGTAAGACTAAAGACGCCGTCTAAGCAACGAACTGTCGCTACACCTATCCAGTTGATTAAGGGGCGCAGATAACCTGGGCCTAATACCAAACAGACATCGCAGCCAAGCCTAACATCTAAGACCTGAGGCCCCAACCTAGCCACTTGCCGGGTCTGGGGCACACACTGGTCCGCGTGCTCTCAAAGGCCGCAGCCGCCAACTGCCACCGCTCCATCTTCAGAACTGTACTGATGCATCAACCTTACTCGGTCTAGCTATCGTCGACGCCACCACGGCGCCCAACGGCACCTCCTCCTTGCGCGCAAACAACTGAGCACGTCGCGGTCGCCACTGATACACCTCAGCGCCATGCTGTCAAGTACCACCAGCCGACACAGCTTGAAATCCTTGGAAAATATGTCGTGCGTAGCACCTGCCGACCAGGCATGACAAAGCGTAACACATGTCGGTCAGGCATGACTTGACATCTTCACCGAAACTCCGGCAAGACGAAGCCGCTCCACCTCCTGCCTCTGACTTCTAGCGCTGCTCCACAAACGATGCTCCCAAGAGAGAAATGACACCGCAGTGCCGCTATCGTCCGATCTGGAACACCAGATCCTAGAGTTTCCCCCGGAGCAGCACGAGTGGGTCGACAATAGCCTGTCGTCGGCGAGAACGCCGCCATCGCCTGTCGTCGGCTCGGTTTTCACTGCAACCATGTCTCCCCTACTCGCAGCCGGGACTAGATGATGGATCTCGAGATTCGATCACCAAGACTCTGGTCGGCCATGTCTGAAAGAAGATGACCACCACGTCCACCGGCGTCACCACGCCGGACACGCGTCGCCGCCGGCACCCCCATGGTGCCTAAAGGCCGACAAGCCCCGACAAACTCCATGCCTTGCCAACCGCCATGGCCCAGACCCAAGCACCACCAGATCCAGATCGGATCGAGGTCAAGGGCCCCAAGCCGCAGCCGCCGTGGAGGCAGCACCACTGGACGGTGCCCTGCCCTCCACCCTGCCGTAGGACCGAGTCATCGCCGGAGCTCCGCCACGCCACGCCGCCAAGCCGTCGCCGGAAGAACTCACGCCACAGCCAGGGGAGAGAGAGACGCGCCAGGGAGAGGCCCCGCTGCCGCCGGCACTGCCTGGGCTTTGCCCGGTTGTGTCCCTTGGCGGTGGCGATGGCGAGGGAGGGTGGAGGGGGCTGGCGGCGCAGGGCGCTAGGGTTCCCCCGAGTCGCCTCAGAGAGGGACGCGGGGGACGAGGGAGTATCGGGTGAAGTATTGGTGATGCTAAAACCATATAGTGCTTCCAAGCAAGGAAATCCTACGGAAGACAATATATATAGGACACCAGTATGGGACACCTAGGTGTCTGGGCACCTTGCCTAAAAACTGTTGGATGACACTAAGATGTGTGCACGTGTAATTAGTATTAGCATTAATTGATAAATTAATTAGTTTGTATTAGGAAAGAATTTTGCTAATTATTCCTTAATATGGACACTTAATACCCACCAAATTAAGCCCATGCATGTCTTATACGTCACGTAGCCGGGTATTCTTTTGCGTATAATGGATATCATATTTTTTTATTTGCTCACCTTTATTTTTCACCAAGTATCTAATACCTTGAATAAATCATTAGGTATATACATACATAACCCAAAATATCTTAAGTATGTTTTTGTACTCGAAATATGTTGGGTGTATATTAGATAGACGTACATCATGTAGCCATATTTATTTTAGGTTTATACGTCGACTGATTATGTATAATATTTTTTATGTTTTTTTCGTACAGCCGGGTATACAAGTGTGCCACTTGAAGTATATTTTTTCACATAGTCGGGTATATACGTCGATCGGGTATATACAATATTTTTATACCCTTTTTCATATAGCCGGTTATATACGTCAACCGGGTATTACAATATTTTTGTTAGTAGTATTATATAACCGTATTGGATAGTTAGGAAACAAAAATAAAATGCAATTAATCAACAAATAAATTATTGTGTATATACATACCCGCGTACGTACATACATTCGTTAGTAAGTATATGATAACCATTTTAGATAATTAGAAAACAATAAATGTAGTAGTTGAAAAAAATAAATTATTGAATACATATATACATGCGTATGCATATAATTTCATTGGTAGGTATTAGATAGTTAGGAACAAAAATACGCACATTACATACCTGCAGCAATTCAAAAAAAGTCAACATTAATAGTTTGATTTTATGGCAAGTCTTGCATGTCCAATTGTTAAAACAAAAAATAAAACATAAACATGGAAAGTCTTGCATGAAGAATAGCTAGGAAACGAATTAAATATATCACAGTTTCCAAAACAATCAAGGTGCCCAAGCACCTAGGTGCCCCATCTATTTTACCTATATATATATATATATATATATAGAGAGAGAGAGAGAGAGAGAGAGAGAGACGTTGTTGCACCCACTTTGAAAGAGCAACGAGTAAACCAAACACGAGGGAAGACGAAAGCCACCAAGAATGCAAGAAACGGATTCACTCACCTGTGCAGCAACAACACTCTTGTGCAAGGAATACATCGGTGACCAACGTGTCGACACACCTAGCTAAGCCGGCGGCGACGTCACCACCACCTCGCCCCCGCCTTCCTCGCGGCAGCGGCACTTCCTCCCCCTCCTCGCCGCCTGCATCGTCCTCTATGGCAGCCGTGTCTACTTTCCTGGTGAAAACTGGAGGTGCCAAGTGCCAAGGCAACTACTGAAAATACAAGTGGAGCAATCTTGCTGTCCCCTTCTCCTACCACCTGCGACCAAAACAGAGCATGCATGGTTATAACTCATCCTTCATCTCTTTGATTGATCGTTGAAGGGGGATGCAGATCCATCACTAGCTACCTCGGCACATTTGTCCACCCTCTGCTGCTCCACATCATCGCCGTCCATGGCAGCTCCGGAGGCCTGCTCTTCTGCCCCCAGCAAAAACTTCATGAGCGTATGCCTTGTATGATCCAGACCATGTGACCAAATCCAATTAGCACGCCAAGGCAGCTACCGAGCTGTGAGCGAAAACAGATGGCACTGGTTCATTCTTCAGCTATTGATTGATTGAATCGAACAAGGCAAACATGCAAACCGACCTTACCAAATGCAGAATCTTCTCTGCACTCCAGGGACTAAGTGTTCGTCCTAGATAAGTGACCAATAGGTATGCGGCGACAAGTGTGTCGGCCAATATCATGAGCAGATCCCGGAGCAAGTTTTCATTGCCTCCATGCTGGCTCATCTGTGCCACAAGTAGTATGTAACAATTATTAGTTTTCCGTACCTCAGATTAGTGGAGTATGTCTCATGTACGCATGTCCTCTGGGGTGCTCTGCTTTTTATCACATACTAGTACCTTGTTGATTACCAATAGGAAGGCCTCAAGACAGGCAAAACAAATTAGGATGGCTTCGACTGCATGATTGTGCCAAGCATAATCATCGGGGATCTTCACCGCGAGCGAGAAAGCTCCAGCTGATACAAAGATTGCCATGCCGGAAATCTGTAACAAAATTGATGCAAAAGTGGTACTGGACTTGGGTACATCCATCCATCAAGGCGCTTTATCTTGAAAATAGAAGAGAAAACGAAACTGAGAAAAACAGAGGATCGTGGGAGCTGATGCTTACGGCTGTGCCAACTGCCAAGCGGAGCCCGGCGACGAAGATGCCAACGATGCCTCCAGCAAATGCGGGAGCCATTTCTGCACTGTGACCGGGGGGAGTACAAGGGGTTGTCGGAAGCAGCCGGTGGCAGCCGGTTATCCTTAAAACTGTTGGAAATATTAGCACTTTTGTGACTAACCTAATCCATGAGTAAACAGTAAATATGGCAAATACGATATGCATCTTATACCGATACCTAAGCATGTGAGCGCGTACAGTACATAGAACCGAAACATCTATGAAAAACATATATATGGTTTGCACATGAACGAGCAAATAGGGGATGAACGAGTCATATCCTCCGGTTGGCCATGCCAACGCGGCGGCGGCAGCAACAGCCTCGGCATCGGCCGAGGCCTTCTTCTTGGCAGCTTCATCGTCAGCCATGGAGTCGATGCAGGGGAAGTAGTGGAAGCAGATGCGGTCGGTGAAGGGGACGGATCGGGAGCAATCGCGTCGAGATGCTCCCAAAAACCTTATTGCCGTTCTCCCGGGCAGGATCTTGAACAACAGGGTTCCGGAGGCACCTGATCTCCCGACCAACCATGCACGCGGTCATCGGGATGAGATCGCAGAAATAAGTACAGAGAGAGGAACAGTAGATGACGGCTAGGGTTGTATGAGTGGGAGTGAGTGAACTGAGTTAGGGTTCACTCCACTCGCCAGCGCCTTCTTATATAGGCCGGCAAGTAGATGGGCCTGGGCCAGGCCCATGACCAAGTCCGCGAACAGCCCACGGTCCAACATCTCGGACAGTGGCGCTTCCGTAAGCGACTTGTTAATTAATTAACCATTTCTGAGCGGCAAAAATAAGCTTCGGCTCGGCTCATTCCCGCAACCTGCAACCCGCGGCGCGCGCGCGTCGTGATGAGGCGAGGCGAGGCGGGCGGCGGAGGAGGAGGAGCGTGCGTGTACTGCTCCCATTCCCAAGCTCCCAATAGCAAATGGTAGAGCAGCCCTTATAAAGAGGTTTCACTCTTCTTACTGTAGTAGTATGGGACTAAACTTTCCACACTTCCCACCACTTGCCGTACACATGCATGAGCCTTAGAGATTAAGTATTATTGTCTTATATGGGCCTAAGGCCATCCATAATCCATCAATCCCCCACTAGATCTTGAGGCACATAAGTTTGTCAACTGTTCCAAACAATGTTTGATATACCAGAATTTTCAGTGGAGACTGTTAAGTTGAACTTCCACCTAGAGCAATAGGATTAGATTTCTTCACAACTGAACAATGGACTATGCATTGAATTGTCATTTTGGCATGTAGAAGTTTCACCTATTGTCAGCTGATACGTGGCTACCGAAGGCTAAACCCCATGGGTGGAGCTTATTAGTCATACTCCGTATCTTCTCATGAGCTTCCTAGAGATCACCCAGTCTCATAGACTGTGACCAACAGTCGGGCTCACATAGGTGTGTTCCTCCAAAGAATGCTATGTAGGTTAGCATCTTGCTTACATAATCTTTGGAACACATTAAGAAAAAAGTCAGCCTGCCTTACAGAATTGAGAGTATTATTGCATCTCCAACGGATTGGGATAATTAAGGATACTCTCCTCAGTTGACTGCTAGATTGTTTTCCCATGTCCTAATTCACGGGATCTCCGATCACATAGGCTGTGTTACCCCATGGAAACTTACGTGGGTCTCATACCCATCTCCCTCGATGCATTTCCTATCACAATCCGTGATAGCCCTTTCGTAAAAGGGTCTGCCAGATTTTTAGCAGTGTGCATATAATCCAATGCTATCACTCCGGAGTTTCTTGATTTTCTGACATATTTCAATCTTCTTCTTATGTGCTTTGTGGATTTCATATTGTCCTTTGAACTCTTAGCCTTGGCAATCACAGTTTGATTGTCACAGTTCATAAGGACAGCCGAGACTAGTTTATCAACCACCGGTGAATCCATCAAAAGCTCTCTAAGCCATTCTGCTTCGACACATGATGTGTCTAATGTTGTGAGTTCTGCTTCCATAGTCGATCTGGTTAAGATCGTCTGCTTGCAAGACTTTCAGGAAACAGCACCACCATCAAGTGTGAAGACATATCCATTTGTGGCTTTCATCTCATCAGCATCAGATATCTAGTTAGAATCACTATACCCCTCAAGTACCGTCGGGTACCCAGAATAGTGAATCCCGTAGTTCACAGTGCCTTGCAAATAGCGCATCACTCGAGCAACTGTATGCCAATGCACATCTCCCGGATTGGAAACAAACCGGCTCAGTTTGCACACAACAAATGAGATGTCAGGGCGAGTAGCACAAGCTAGGTACATGAGTGAACCAACCACTTGAGAATATCTCAATTGATCTACAGCCATGCCTTCGAACTTTCGAATCCGCACGCTAAGATCATATGGTGTTGCAGAAGGTTTGCAGTCCGAATATCCAAAACGACTCAAACTCTTCTCAACATAGTTGGATTGCAAAAGTGTAATTCCACCCTCAGTATTTCTCAGTAGCTTGATGTTCAAGATAACATCAGCCACACCCAGGTCTTTCATCTCAAAGTTATGAGATAGAAAAGCCTTGACCTCCTCAATTACTTTGAGGTGGATCCGAAATATCAGTATGTCATCAACATACAGACACAGTATAACTCCTTCGCCCCCACCATAGCGATAGTATACACATTTTTCAGCTTCGTTAACGACAAAGCCAGCAGATGTCAAAGTTGTATTAAACTACTTCTGCCATTGCTTAGGCGCTTGTTTCAGGCCATACAAAGATTTCACTAACTTACACACCTTTCTTTCCTGACCATTTACTGCAAAGCCATCTGGCTGTGACATGTAAATTTCCTCGTCTAGCTCTCCATTAAGGAAAGACATCTTAACGTCAATGTAATGAGAGAGAAGACCATGCGAGGAAGCCAAAGCGAGTAACACTCGAATGGTTGTCAGCCTAGCTACAGGTGAGTAAGTATCGAAGAAATCATCTTCTTCCTTTTGGGTATAACCCTTGGCCACAAGCCTAGCCTTGTACTTCTCAATAGTACCATCGGGCTTAAGATTCCTTTTGAACACCCACTTACATCCTAATGGTTGGCAACCATAAGGACGATCGGTGATCTTCCATGTCCCATTAGCCATGATAGAATCCATCTCGATACGGACCGCGTCCTTTCAGTAGTCAGCATCCGGAGATGCATAAGCTTTTGAAATGGAACTGGGAGTGTCATCATCCACGAGGTACACGAGGAAATCATCACCAAAAGACTTTGCAGTCCTTTGTCTCTTGCTTCTAACAGGAGCTTCCTCGTCATCCTCTGATGAACTTTCATCACTTTTGTGTTCATAATACTCCATCGAAATGGAAGGTTTAGGAGTCTCATCAGATTCCAGTCTAGAACTGCTTTGCATATCTCTCATGGGGAAAATATCCTCAAAGAATGTAGCATCCTTAGACTCTATAATTGTACCGACCTTCTGGTTAGGTACCTCAGATTTCACTACTAGAAATCTATAACCAACGCTATTCTTGGTGTAGCCCAAATTAACGCAGTCAACGGTCTTTGGTCCAAGCTTACGCTTTTTGAGGATCGGCACATTGACTTTGGCCAAACAGCCCCAAGTACGCAAGTAAGAGAGTGTAGTTCTTTTCTTTTCCCATTGCTCATAGGGAGTAGTCTCATTATCCTTTGTGGGAACTTTATTCAGGACATGACATGATGTTAATACAGCCTCCCCCCACCATGCCTTGGATAAACCCGATGTATCTAACATGGCGTTAGCCAAAACTGTTAGAGTACGGTTTTTACGTTCGGCAACCCCGTTTGACTGGGGTGAATAGGGAGGCGTCATCTCATGAATAATACCATGTTCCGCATAGAATAAATCAAACTCACTAGAAAAGTACTCTCCACCACGATCAGACCGGACTCGTTTTATTTTCTTTTCAAGTTGGTTCTCAACTTCAGCCTTATAGATTTTAAAGTAGTGTAGACCCTCATCCTTTGTATTTAACAAACACACATAACAGAATCTAGTGGAATCATCTATCAAAGTCATGAATTATTTCTTTCCACCTTTAGTCAACACACCATTCATCTCACAGAGATCTGATATATGAGCTCTAGTGGTGCCAAGTGTCTCACCTTCGCAGGCTTGTGAGGCTTACGAGGTTGCTTTGCTTGCACACACGCATGGCAAGAGCCTTTGGCTAAAGTGAAACTCGGGATTAGATTCATCTTAGCCAGCCGTGTCATACAACAGAAATTTATGTGACAAAGACGTGAATGCCAAACCTCACATTCATTCACATTAGAATGAATTTGGGTCACAACTTTATTACAGAAATCCTCCAGGGAAAGGCGGAACAAACCACCACAATCATATCCTTTTCCAACGAATAGTCCATACCGAGATATGACTACTTTGTGGGACTCAAATACTAACTTAAACCCTGCTTTACATAGAAGGGAGCCACTAACAAGATTCTTCTTGATGGTGGGGACATGCTGCACGTTCTTCAGTTGCACGATCTTTCCCGAAGTAAACTTCAGATCTACCGTGCCAACACCATGAACAGAAGCATGCGAGCCATTCCCCATTAGGACGGAACAATCTCGTGCGACCTAGTAAGAAGAAAACAAAGACACATCAACACACACATGAATATCGGCCCCAGCGTCAACCCACAAATTGGTGGACTAACAAACTGAAAGTATGGTAAACAGATTACCATACCCAGATGTCGCATCATTGTTGCTCAGAGTGACTTGGAGTCATGTGCTGGCTTCTTGTACTTGTTTGGGCACTTGTTTGCCCAATGTTCCTCTGAACCACAAGTAAAGCAGTCATCTCTCTTTTTGTCTTTCTTGGTATCTTTCTTCTTAAAGGTAGTATTTTGTTGGACAGAGTTCTTTTCCTTGAACTTGTGGAAGTTCTTCTGCACCACATTGGCGCTAGAAGAACCATCTGCCCCTTTCACGTGTGAGTCCTTTGCTCTCGGGTTCTGCTCAACACTTAGATGACCGATGACATCCTCAACAGAGAATTCATGTCTCAAGTGCTTGAGAGAAGTAGCAAAGTTCCTTCATCCAGGAGGAGTTTTGCAATAATGCAACCCGCGACAATATTGTCCGGTAAATCACACGTCAGGAGCTCCAGCTCCTTAGCAATGCATTGTATCTCATGAGCCTGGTCCAATACAGGACATTTATCAACCTTCCTATAGTCATGGAACTGCTCCATGGCATATAACTCACTGCCAGCATCGGTTGCGCCGAACTTAGCTTCGAGCGCATCCCACAAATTCTTGGCAACGCACATATGGAGATATGCGTCCACTAGCTTGTCTCCGATCACAGTAAGAACGGCTCCCACAAAGATGGTGGTTGCCTCCCTAATCGCATTCTTGTATTCAGGAGCAACCATTACCGTGGGAGACACACCACCAAACCAGAACACGTTCATTGATGTGAGCCACAAGGTAGTCCTCGTCTGCCAACGCTTAAAATGTGTTCCAGTAAACTTTTCCGGTTTCAGAGTAGCGGCGAAGCCATGAGTTGAAAAGTGCCTAAAATAAGGTTTTTGGATTGTTGGAAATATTAGCACTTTTCCGACTAACCTAATCCACGAGTAAACAGTAAGCATGACAAATACGGTATGCATCTCATACCGATACCTAAGCATGTGAGCACGTACAGTACATAGAACCGAAACATCTATGAACAACATATATACGGCTAGCACATGAATGAGCAAATAGGGGATGAACGAGTCATACCGTCCGGTTGGCCAGGCCAACGCGGCGGCGGCAGCAGCAGCCTCGGCATCAGCCAAGGCCTTCTTCTTGGCGGCTTCATCGTCAGCCATGGAGTCGATGCAGGGGAAGTAGTGGAAGTAGAGGCGGTTGGTGAAGGGACGGATCGGGAGCAGTCGCGTCGAGACGCTCCCCAAAAAGCTTATTGTCGTTCTCCCGGGCAGGATCTCGAACCGTGCACGCGGTCGTCGGAATGGGATCGCCGGAAGCAGCATAAAGAGAGGAACAGTAGATATGGGTTGTACGAACTCCACTGGCCAGCACCGTCAGGTAGATGGGCCTGGGCCAGGCCCACGACCAAGTCTGTAAGCGACTCGTTAATTAATTAACAATTAATTAACCATTTCTGAACGGCAAAAATAAGCTTCAGCTCGGCTCATTCCCGCAACCCGCAACCCGCGGCGCACACGTCGTGGCGAGGCGTGGTGGGCGGCGGAGGAGGAGGAGCATGCATGTACATTTCCTATTCCTAAGCTCCCAATAGCAAGTGGTAGAGCAGCCCTTATAAAGAGGTCTCACTCTTCTTAGCGTAGCAGTATGGGACTAAACTTTTCACACTTCCCACCACTTGCCGTACACATGCAAGGGCCTTAGAGATTAACTAGGGATTATTGTCTTATATGGGCCTAAGCCCATCCATAATCCATCAAAAACCATTCCTCATTTCAACGTCCTTTTCTTCCTACTGTTATCTTCTTATCATAGTAGAAAGCCCCGCGGAAGCAATTTGCCTAAGTTTTTTTGAGAGAAAATTTGCCCAAGTTGGAGGCTCGAGAGTGACACACCAACCTTGTTCAACCCAATGGGGCAGGACATACCAAAACACACGTTAAATATATTCCGATGGAGTATTGAAGATCATGTAAATATGTAGAGTTAATTCTATTTTTTTACCCACAAAGTTCACCAAATTGACAGAAACTACCTTCTTTTTGTGGGAAAAACTTCTATTATATTCATCAAACACCATAACTATATAAAGAACACAGGAAGCAATAGAAATTACATAGATGTCCTTAGGACCATCTAGCGACGACTACAAGCACGCACTGGAGTGAACCATCATCCGGTGAATGAGTTTCTGGAGTGCGTATGCGTCTGATCTCCGATCCAATTCCACGGGATAGAAGTAGTCGACGAATGGGAGGCGGCAGCAACTGGTATGAGCGCTGGTACGAGCTCCTGCACTTGTACCAAACCCCGCCTTGCACTGTGGAGGCACTGCGTGGCCTCCAGTTTCCTCCCAGATACTCCATTCTTTTATGGCAATAATTATCACATTTATTAGTGTGATTTTATCGCCATTTTCAGAAGCTAAGGATGTCGAATCTGCCATCAACCGCGTTAAAAGGTGTGATATGGAGCAGAAAATGGTGCAAGAAGGTGCCGAGGTACTGCTCTGCTTGGCTATCTTCCTACATTCCCCTGTGTTTGAAGAAATCAACAGCTGAAGGATGAATTGCAACCATACTCTGTTTTTTTTGCTTTTGCAGGTGGTGGAAGAAGAGGCCAGCAAGACCCCTCCACTTATCTATTTATTTGGCAGGAAGTCACCTGAAGCTTTCACCGGGGAAATAGAGATGTCTGCTGGAGCTCCCTATGGAGGTGGCGGCGACGGGGAGGAAGTGTCGCCGACTTAAGTGTGTGGTCACCGTTGTTCCCATTTCATAAGATTCATGTATAGAGATCAGCGTAGAGATCATGCTCCCGAACTTGGTGTTGATGTATATGTTTTGTACATGCTCCTATTCATAGGCTAGAGTATATGCAAAAGGAAAAATTCATAGTCTAGACTCTAGAGTAAGGCCTGGGCCAATGTGAACCTGTATATGTCTCCCCTCCTGAATAAATAGAAGTTTTTTGCTCTCATTCTCTTCCTCACACTTGGAAACATCGAAAGCACAATTCTGTCAGGTGGTGTTACCTCTTCCTCAACTGAATTTGCTTCTAAATTTCTGAATGGTGCTGAAGATTGGGAAGTTGACACAATCAGCAGATAAGTAAGTGCTCCATTGAGAAACAGGACACACCCAAAACTAGTGGTTTAATTATGAAGGACAGTTCAAACTCGGTCTTGGATGAGTTCCTTGGCAGTGCATTGTCTTTAATTTTCTCCAAGATGCATTCATTGGGCATGCCGGCCGCAGGGGCGGAGCTTAGTTGGGTCTGGGATTTCGGTGAACATTTTAGTATCTATGCTTTATAGGACAGTCCACTAAGCATTCATCATCTCTATTTGGGCTATTCCGATCTAAAAGGGCGCGGCTATGTCTCGCCTAAAGCAACATGGTAAAGGGCCGGCCCTTGATGGTTTTTTGTTCATTCGTTCACTCGATTTTCTTTTTCTTCTTTTTGTTATATTTTCAAAAAAAATTTATCCTAAATACACATATTTCAAAGAAAATACTTAAGTTTGAAAAAAATATTTGTGCAGTGTTAAAAATGTTTTGGTGCAACTATAGAAAAATGTTGATAGCATCTGAAAAAAATGTTTGTGCAATGCTATAAAAATGTTGGTACAGCTATAAAAATGAATTGATAGCATCTGAAAAAAAGTATCAACACTTATTTGAAAAAAATGTTTAACACATATTCGAGCAACAATGTTCAAAAACGTGTGTTTTGAAAAAATATTAATCATGTACTTAATAAATGTAAAAAATATTTAAAGTAAATGATTCAGTTGTATACAAAAAATGTAGAAATGTGTATGGCACAAAGTAGACATCAAAACATACATTTTAAGAAAATGTTAAACTTGTATTTTAAAAATGTTGAACATATATAAAAATAATTTTTCATATGTATATGAAAAACGTACATGGTGTATGGAGAAAAAGTACACGTCAGAACATATACAATAAAAAATATACATAAAAACATAAAAACACAAGTCTTAAATGTTGAATGTGTCCTGGCAAAACACATGTCTTGGAAAACAAGAAACTGATGAAAATCGACAAAAAACACAAGAAAACAAAGAAAATCAATAAAAACCGAAAGCAAAAAAGAAAATAAAACCAAACAAAATTAATGCAAAAGAATGAACCTGAGAAGGAAACAAAGTAAAAATAAAGAAAACTAAGAAAAGAAACAGAGAAAAATGAAGAAAACAAACAACGAAAGAAAAACCAGTGCAAACCAAGAATGAACCAAACAAAAACAACAGAAAAAGAATAAAATAAAGAAAAATCAATAAAACTATGAATGAAACCAAAAAAAACCCGGTAAGAACAAAGAAAGATAGAAAAAACCTATGAAGAAATAAAAGAAACCGAAAGAAAATGAAAAAAACAAAACAATAGAAAAGCCGGACGAACCAGTACGTCCACCGAGCGAGCGGCCTACGCTTATGGGCCTGATATGCGCACGTTTCAGGCGACAGGAATGATATACGTGCTGTAAGTGAGATATAGCATTCGCGGATCTAAAAGCTTCCAAGGGCCGGGAACCAACAGGTAGTCATGGTTTTTCTAACAAAACCTGATGATGGTTACAGCCCGCCGCGAGATGCAGCTGCTTGTGCTCGTCTAGGTTTAGCATCGACACATGAACGCTGAAGGAGCAGCCGCCTCCCATGGCATTTCGTGCAGATCTCACATCGCACAACTATGTGCCATTTTTTATGTGCAACCAACACATCATCAGCTGGGATCACCAGCCACATGTCCACGCCGCAACAACCTTCAACCAGAGCCAGGCTCCAAGCAATGACCTATATAAAAGGAAAAAAGACTAACGCTCACACGTGTGGCATCTTACGTATTGTCCACACGTCTCATTTACCACTTATTTTGTCACATCTGAACAGATGACATCAGCAGAAATCTTTTTGCCTTTTGGTTTAAAAATGTTTTATCTCCTAATTACAAAATTGAATTAAAAATCTGTTTTCACCAATAAATCCGTCTCAACAAGATCTTTAAAACTAGATCCCATATTGATATGTTTCGATGGTTCTTTTTTACCCATAAGTTGCCATTATGTTTACATTGTAGTTGCTATAGTGTTTAAACTAAAGTTGCCATGTGGCAATTTCTGTTTCTAGGGCATGGCAATTTTAGTATTTTGATGATGGCAACTCTAGTATTTTGACCATGAAAATTATTTTTTGTGTGAACCATGGCAATTTTAAGTGCATGTATCATGTCAATTTTAGTTTACGGTTCATGGTAAGTCTAGTTTCTTAATTCCCCGTTTTATAATATCAAAATTGATTTTTAAATGTAGAAAAAAATAGTTGAAACATATCATGACAATTCATGTGAGACAGACATGGCAACTTTTAACCCAAAAAAAATTCATTGAAATATATTGATATGAGATCTAGTTTCGAAGATCTCGCCGCGAGGAATTTAATGATGAAAATGGATCTTCAATCGGATTTTTCATTTAAGAGATAAAACATTTTTAAAACTGAAAATCCAAAAAGATTCTCACAAGCATGCATGCGGTGACGTGGCGCAGTCTGTGTGTTATAGAGCATGTGGGCGGGTTTCGCTCCCACCATACGTGTGGGCGTTAGCGTTGTCCATAAAAAAGCTATGCTCATGCAGGCAAACTTACAGAACAGCAACAACTAAATTCTCAAAGAAAGCAACAACGAAAGACTCGAAAACTGGATTGTTGAGCTTGCCGGCCTAATTTTTTCTTCGAAGCTCCAGCACTGGCCGGCCGCTGTGATTTTCTCCAAGATGTGGTTCATGTTAAATGTTAAATGGGACTTAGGCCCATATAACAAATATTTTCTGGATAAATTTCATGTCCCGTGTATATATGGTTTCATGGCATGATGGGAAGTCTAGTCTAAGTTGAGACCAACATATAAGGAACTCCCTTTCATATCATTTTTGAAAAGGAGGATGATCCTCAGCCTCTGCATTTGAAAAATGCATGTAGCTACTTTATTAATTATTCATAAAGACGTTACAAAGTAATATATCAATAAGTCTGAAGCCACCATCTCAACAACATCTATCGCTACTCCTACCACTTGATGAAGGGGTGCTGAAAGTCCGAACCAAATACCAAACAGACTCCGCACCAAAACCTAACATCTAAAGCCGGAGGACCCAACCAAGCACTCTCAGAGGCGACCGCCGCATCTTCCACCTATCCATCTTCAGAACAGGAACTTGATACGTCACCAACGTATCTACTTTTCCTAATGCTTTTTGTCTTGTTTTGGACTTTAATTTGCATGATTTGAATGAAACTAACCCCGGACTGACGCTGTATTCAGCAGATTTACCATGGTGTTGTTTTTTTTTGCAGAAATAAAAGTTCTCAAAATGGAACGAAACTTTACGAGGATTTTTTATACAATAAAAAAGAATTTCTGGAGCCAAGAACCACCAAAGGGGGCACATGGGTAGGCACAACCAACCAGGACGCCCCCCTCCAGGCGCGCCCAAGTGGGTTGTCCCCACCTGGTGGCCCCGCAGACGCTGAAACCTACGCTATAAAATCACATATTTCCAGAAAAAAATCAAGGAGAAAGAATTATCGCGTTCCACGAGACGGAGCCGCTGTCGTCTCCTGTTCTTCATCGGGAAGCCAGGTCTGCAGTCCGTTTGGGCTCCGGAGAGGGGGATCTTTGATCTTCTTCATCACCAACCCTTATCCATCGCCAATTCCATGATGCTCCCCACCGGCAGTGAGTAATTCCTTCGTAGGCTCGCTGGTCGGTGAGAAGTTGGATGAGATTCATCATGTAATTTAGTTAGTTTTGTTAGGGCTTGATCCCTAGTATCCACTATGTTCTAAAATTGATTTTGCTATGACTTTGCCATGCTTAATGCTTGTCACTTTGGCCCCGATGCCATGATTTCAGATCTGAACCGTTTATGTTATCACCATTATATCCATGTTCTAAATCCGATCTTGCAAGTTATAGTCACCTACTACGTGTTATGATCCGTTAACCCCGGAGTGAGAATAGTCGAGACCACTCCCGGTGATGACCGTAGTTTGAGGAGTTCATGTATTCACAGTGTGTTAATACTTTGTTCTAGTTCTCTATTAAAAGGAGGCCTTAATATCCCTTAGTTTTCAATAGGACCCCCCTGCCACGGAAGGGTAGGATAAAAGATGTCATGCAAATTCTTTCCATATGCACGTATGACTATTTACGGAATACATGCCTACATTATATTTATGAATTGGAGCTAGTGCCGTATCGCCCTAGGTTATAACTGTCTCATGATGAATATCATCCAACAAATTACAAACTCAATGCCTACGAATTTCTCTTATATTATTCTTGCTAAGTTACTACTGCTGTTGTTACTGTTGCACTTGCTACAAAACTACTGCTATCACTGTTATCGTTATTATTGCTGCTACTACTATTATCAAAACTATCATACTATTTTGCTACTAATCACTTTGCTGCAGATAATTAATCCCCAGGTGTGGTTGAATTGACAACTCATCTGCTAATACTTACAAATATTCTTTGGCTCCCCTTGTGTTGAATCTATAAATTTGGGTTGAATACTCTACCCTTGAAAACTGTTGCGATCCCCTGTACTTGTGGGTTATCAAGACCTTTTTCTGGAGCCGTTGCCGGGGAGCATAGCTATGTTTGTTGAGTCACTTGGGATTATTATCAATTTATCACTACGAAGAATCTTAAGGATGCTAAAACAAAGATTTATCCCTCTAAGACGAGGGGGGTAAGGAACTGCCATCTAGATCTACTTTAGATTCACCTTTTGTTATAAGTAAACTTGCAACACCACCACATGCTATCAATCCTGATATGTCACAAGTTGTTGATGATGCTACTTCTTCTATGAATGATACTTATGATGATGCTAATACCTTGCTTGATGATGATGATGATGTGCCACTAGGTGAATTTCTTGGTGAACAAATTGCTAGAGTAAGACAGCATGATATTGTTGAAACTGATGATGAGCTTGAAACTAAAAATCTTGAAACACCTATTAGAAGTAGCTCTCCTAGATATGAATTGCGAAAGGTACCGGAAGGTTATGTTATGAATGAGGAGACAACTAGATATATTCTTGCTTGTAAGGATAGAGATGATCTGGAGAAATTATTATGCAAGTATAAAGAAAAATATTTGAATGCTAGAATGCAATATGATCCTAAGTTTGCTACTTCACCTATCTTTATTGATGATAAGGATTATAAATTCTCTGTCGACGCAGAGTTAATTACTTTGGTGGAACCTAGTCATTTCAATGTTTACGAAACTGAAACTTTTGTGGCACATCTTACTAAGTTGAATGAGATAGCCACCCTTTCTGCTCGTGATGAGAAAACTCGCTATTATTATATTCTCAAATTATTTACGTTCTCATTAAAGGGTGATGCTAAAGCTTGGTACAATATCCTTGCTCCTGGTTGTGTGCTAGTCCCCAGGACATGATTTATTACTTTTCTGAAAAATATTTCCTGCTCATAAGAAACAAGCTGCCTTACAGGAAATATTTAACTTTGTGCAAATTTAATAAGAGAGTCTCCCACAAGCTTGGGGGAGGCTTCTTCAATTGCTTAATCCTTTGCCTGATCATCCTCTTAAAAAATGAAATACTAGGTATCTTATATAATGGACTAACCGATGCTTCTAGGGATTTCCTAGATAGTTGTGCTGGTTGTGTTTTCAAGGAACAAACTATTGGGCAAGCTGAAGAATTATTGAATAATATATTGAAAAATTATGATGATTGGAATCTTCCTGAACCACCGCTTAAACCCACTTCGAAGAAAAGGGGTATCTTATATCTCAGTCCCGAAGATATGCAAGAGGCTAAGAAATCCATGAAGGAAAAAAGTATTAAAGCTGAGGATGTCAAAAATTTACCTCCTATTGAAGAAATACATGGAATTGATAAACCACCACCACATAGGGTGGTAGAGGTAAATTCTCTAATGAAATTCAATGATAATGATAACCCTCACAATATGCACCCTAGCCAATGCCTTTATGGGTTTGAAAATCTATCTATTATATAATTAAGACAAGAGGCAAATAAAGCATCATGTTAGTCCACATAGATTAAATTATCTCTGCCAATAATTTTTTTATGTAAACTGCTGTGATTAAAAGATTTAACGTTACATATAAATATTGCGGACAAACACATATATTGTGTTGCACCTGGAAAGTCTGTCACGTACATGTATTTTTTTTTTGGGAAACGTACACAAATCCATGACGGGAAAGTGTAATCACACGGTCATGTGTATGAGACGGCCATAGCTACCAATCCAGGCCATGCTAGTTTCAGCAAAAAGGAAACAGTCCGATTGGTGCAAGAATCATGGACGTAATGCATGTGATGATGTCATTGATGACATCGTCAGGCTATTTAATAATTTCCTATCTACCGTTTTTTATGTTTTGCAAGAAATAAGTATGAATGCATGTCTCCTTATCCCATACGATTCTCTACCATATGTTTCAAGGAGAGGGATCCTCTGACATGCAAGTGGGAAGTCAGGGAGCTACAGTGGCCCTTTGTGTAAAATATGGAAGGCAAGTTAGAGATCCGACACTGCCCAGGAATCACTGTAGATGCACAGATTACTGTGGACAATCACTGTACATAATTGTTGTGTTAAATTGCAGCTTATGAAAATCTAGAGAAGGGAAGTCAAGCTACTGTAGCTTTCCCTGACTTCTCTTCCTAAGTCGGAGGATCTGAATCCATGTTTCAAGCCAGTCTAGGAAAGAGACAGGTGTGGGTCCAGAAAAAAATCATATCGCTAGGCACTTCCTAATTGTCTCTATGAAAGGGTAGATCAGATTTGTTGGTCACCGTATTGACATCGGTGGATGTGGGACTATACGCAGACCTCTTCCATCATCAGCGAGCGTGGCTGGTCTCTAATCAGGACATCATGCGTTGCTGCAAGGCACCGGCGCATGTACCCACTTTGCCTGATCCCAGCTGAGACACACAAGTACAAGAGATCCGCCTTTGGAGGCAGACTGCAAGATCGTTTCCGTCCAAGGTTAGTTGGCTTTTGATCTACCGGGAACACATGCATGTTACAGCCTGTGATAATTGATTTCATTGATTAGCATGGCGATACATTTCTGAGACACAAGACACCATGCTCCGCATACATGGCTCTCGGTGCACATCAAGCAGTCCCGAAAATTCAGCCTAAAACCTCTGTTCACTCATCTTCGATTTCTTCGTGTCTCCTCCATTGCCCTAACTGCATGCATAGGATCCGTATCTACATTAAGATGTAAAAGAATTACTCGCATGTAGGATTCCAACATGTGGCATGACTGGAGGTTGGGGCTACGGGCCCGTAATGGGCTAGGTGCGCTTGGAGGGACAAGAAGGCGACGCCGGCCTTGGCGTCAGACATGCTATTTGTGCATTGCAAGCAGCCATGCAAATTCGGACTGTGCTCTCTGTTTACTCATACCTTGAATTTCTTTGGGGCTACATGCCGGTGTTGGGAGAGGTGCGCCCGGAGGGACAAGACTGCGGCCCCGGCCTCGGACATGCTCTTGGTGCACTGCAATCAGCCATGCAAATTCAGGCTATGGTCTCTGTTTACTTATCTTGCATTTCTCTGTTTCTTCAAGAAAAAAAGGCAAAAGGCCCCAGCCCCATTGCATTACCACCAAGGCCAGCTTGGATTTCTTTGTGTTGCCTTCACAGCCATGTATAAATTGCTAACTACATGTATATATGATAGATATTGACAATTAGACGCAAAAGAATAACTCGCATGCAGGCTGTAACATGGGTAAGAAGATGAATGTTGTGGTTCTGGTATCTATTTGTGCGTAGTCGTGTGTGATATGTAAGTAAACATAGTGTAATTTTGTTTGGTAGTAGATTATATGTTTTTAGAATTCAAATGATTTTGGAATGAGATTACATAACGTTGCAAGCAGAACCTACAAGACAATGTCATTTTTTACATAGCTGGTGGTAGAGGACTCACCTAATATAAACAAAATTACACAATAAGGTTTTTCATGTCCGTGTGCTTGTTATATATTTTTAGTTGTACATTAGTTCCTTGCAAGCCTTTTTGTTCAGCTAGACAAAAATATAACTAACTACAGTATGAGCTTCACCCAACTAAGGAACACATTTATGTCTTGCGTTTCAAATACTTCAAGTTTGATCTAAAGCAAGAATAGTTAATTGCAATGTGGCCAAATGCGATTCGAATGATGGAATCGAAAACATGGTTCATCAAAGATTAGGTTTTCGTTGAAAACCCCTAAAATAATTTTTGTGAAGAAATATCAAGGGATAAAAAGAGTGGAATTAGGAAAGCATGAAAATTGTATGAGAACTAATGGTTTTCATTACGGGAGATATACCATGATGCCTTTGATCTTTCATCATCACACATCAAATCTTTGCCAACAACTTAATGACAAATAGGAAAACTGTGTAATATAGTTTTATCACGTTTTCTCAATATGTAATTGTTGACTATTTATTCACAATGACATTAGTGTAGCCAAAAAATATAAAATAACACTCACAGAAAAATAACATAACAAAATAATATATACAAAATCTAGCCGCGCAAATGCGCGGGCGAACCTGCTAGTTACATTAGAAAATAAGATCACTTCAATGCAAATGTTATGAAACAATTGAAATACAACTTTAATATGATTTCTCGCTTGAGTGACTTGTTATTTAGAATCTCAAATGATGTTAGAGGTGTGGGGAAGCATGCTGCTATGGTTCAAACTCAGTTAGAAGAAGTTGCTAAATCTCAAAGAGAGTTGCTAGACGAAGTGAATAATAATATCAATGATCATGTTGTTAGAGTAATGACTAGAGGAGGCAAAATGACTCAGGAACCACTTTATCCTGAGGGCCACCCAAAAAGAATTGAACAAGACTCTCAAAGAGTTAACACCGATGCACGTAGTCCTTAAAGAAAAAGAAGAAGAGAAATGATAGGACTTTGCATGCCTCTAGTGAACCCGAAGTAGAAAAACCTCCTGATAATGATAATGGAGTTTCTATCTCTGATGCTGAAACACAATCTGGTAGTGAACACTCACCTTTTGATAATGAAAAAGATAATGATGAGGTTCATGAAGACACTCAAACAAATAATAAGGAACAAGACAATGATGTCGAGATAGAACCAGCGGTTGATCTTGATAACCCACAACCCAAGAATAAAAGATATGATAAAAGAGACTTTGTTGCTAGAAAACACGGTAAAGAAAGAGAACCGTGGGTTCAAAAACCTGTGCCTTTTCCACCCAAGTCAACTAAAAATAAAGATGATGAAAAATTTGAACGCTTTGCTGAAATGTTGAGACAATATTTTTGCGTACTCACTTGACTGATATCTTGAAAATCCCTCCTTATGCAAAGTACATGAAAGACATCATCACCAATAAGGGAAAAATATCGGAAGCTGAAATCTCCACCATGCTTGCTAATTATACTTTTAAAGATGGAGTACCTAAGAAACTTGGAGATCCGGGAATACCAACTATACCTTACTCCATCAAAAGAAATTATGTGAAAACTGCTTTATGTGATTTGGGAGCTGGTGTTAGTGTTATGCCTTTCTTTTTATATAAAAGACTTGATTTGAATAAACTCATACCTACTGAAATATCTTTGCAAATGGCTGATAAATCAACTGCCATACCTATTGGTATTTGTGAGGATGTGCCCGTTGTTGTTGCGAATGTTACTATTTTGACTGACTTTGTTATATTTGAGATGCCCAAGGACGACAACATGTCGACTATCCTTGGTAGACCCTTCTTGAATACTGCAGGGGCTGTTATTGATTGCAATAATAAAAGCAATGTCACTTTCCATATCAATGGTAATGAGCATACGGTGCACTTTTCGTAGAAACAATTCGAAGTGAATGGTATTAATGTTATTGAAAAATCTGTGACAATCACTATTGGAAGTTTTCAACTACCTCTACCTACTGTCAAAAAGAAATTTGAAATGCTTATTGTTGGGGGCATTCATATCCTCGTTGAGGTAACTTAGTGATTTACGAAAATTCTTTGATTTCATGCTAATCGAAAGTGGTCGTTAATAAGACTTGATGAACCTTATTAATGGATCATTTATTAGAGGTATGAAGTTGATGAACTCAGTGAGCACTACCTTCTATCCCTACCTTTTATTTTCTAATTTTATTAGTTAAATAAAATAAAGTGTCATGTTTTGTCTGTTTTCTGAATTTTCCATACAATAAAAAATGACACAAAAATAAAAGTTCTTAGAATGCTCTAAAACTTTAATATGATTTTTTTCTGAATATTTAAGAATTTTTGGTGCAAATAATACCAGAGAGAGGTGCACCAGGTGGGCACAACCCACCTGGGCACGCCAGGACCCCCCGGCGCGCCCTGGTGGGTTGTGGTCCCCACGTGGCCCCGCCACTTATCTCTTTATACCACTTCATCACCTAGCTCCAGAAAAAAATCACCATTGCTCTCTCTCTCTCTCTCTCTCATGTTCTTGCTCTCAAACCCGTGGATTTCGATCTCTTTGCTCGAAGCTCCGTTTCCGAAACTGTTTCGGGGATTTGTTGCTTGGTATGTAACTCCTCCGTTTGTCCAATTAGTTTTTTGCTCTAGTGGTTTATATTTTGAATAATTAGCTACTCTTAGTGGTGATGTAGATGAGCTTGCATGTCGAATTCTTAGAGACTTAAGTAGTTTGAATGCTTGCTATGGCTTCTATGCATCCCTATGAGTAGTTGCTACCAATATTGTAAAGTTTTGTTGATAAACTTTTGTCACCCAAAATTTTTCAGAAAATTGTACGCAAATATGATGAACCTTTTTGGAAGGAGTTCTTCGAGGAGGAGATCATTGGGGGCATCCTCTAGTGACAGGTCCGCTCGTTGGTCTTATGTTGAACCAAGTGAAAGTTCCATAGGAGATGTCGCCACCAAAACATGCTTATGGCCATGCGATGATTATATGGTGAGTGTGGGCATTAAGGAGGAATTTGAGCAATATGTTCACAATGCTGATCTCAGTCCCTACATTTTAGATAGGTGCAATCAACACCACACTCTCACTGAATCATTTGTCAAAATATTTAAATTCCATCCCCGTGAGTCTAGGGTGTCATTTAAACTGTATGAAAATCCATTTACCATATCATTAGCGAGATTTGCTGAACATTGCAAATCCCATTCTGGGGTTCGCTAGACAAACCACCAAGGTCTGAGTTTCAAGCGTTCTTGAGTCTTTGCTATGGTGAGACTAGAGCATTCATTTTCCCGCAATTTAGTATTTTGCATTATTCAATGGAAAATGTATTGTAGGCAAACAAGATTGTAGTACACTTTGTGCTCCAGACTTGAGCCTCATACGCACCGCTCTCACCGGTGATCGAAGTTATAATCTTGTAGCGATTGTTGCACGAAGGTTGCAACACAACGCTAATAGTGGTTATTTTTATGGTGAAATTTATGCCACACGCTTAGCAAGAGAGCTGGGTGTTGCACCTTTGCCCTATGACCCTATTTTACAAACGCAATATTTAGACCTTGATTCTATGAAACGTCATAAGATCCTTAAAGGTGAACCCCATAATTTCACCTATAAACTGTTGTTTAATCAAGATTTTGTTGTGCACACATATTTGCCTGTGCCTACTCTATTTGATTATCACAGCAGGGGGAGATATTTTGTTATTGAGAGCGATGCCCGAGCTCACCACGCGGAAGTTGTGGCTGCATGGCAGGCTGAGGCATCCGCACCGAGAGCCTCTATGAGCTACCATCCCGACTTCTATGCAGGCTACTAGTTGATTACCAAGTTAGGCCAAAAGCCTAAGCTTGGGGGAGTACGTATTTTCATCGACATTACATTCATTTTCACACATTCCAGTTGTCGGTGTTCACACTTTTTCATTGTATTATACATGTTAAATTTATTTTCTCGCTTTCTTTTTGTCTGTTTGAAAAACTTTGAGAAAATACAAAAATATTTACTGCTTCTTTTTTATTTTTGTTTATAGAGTAGTTAGCTGTAGCACTAAAAAGAAAACCCAAAAAGATCAGTTCAGGGGCTACTGACGGTGTCATAGGCTAAGGGGTGCTAACCACGTCGGCCTGCCAGTCATGGGCGGAGCCGAGGACCCCATATAACCAAAGAATTGGCCATGCTTACTATGACCCTCGACGTACTTAAGACAGAATCCTCCAAAGACTTGGTGCACACTTCTATACTTGTTCAAATTATCGGCAAGCTTATTCCTAGATTTAACAGACCTACATGTAACCCTAGGTACCCTCGGTGACTATAAGCCGAGGGGTTTTAGCCCGTAGGGTTAAGCTAAGTTAAGTTAGATTCATTCATACGATCTCAAGGTAGAACATCATGTACTTTCTACTTCATCACAATCAATACAACAGAAGTAGGACGTAGAGTTTTACCTCTTCAAGAGGGCTCGAACCCGGGTAAATTTCATGTCCCTCGTTCATCCTGTTACCATCTAGCCAAGATCACCAGCTCGGGACCCCCTGCCCAAGATTCATCGGATTTAACTCTGATAGGGGTGGGCTGGGGCTCGTCGGAGCACGGCCTGAGGCGGTGGTCAATGTGGGGTGGGGAGTGCTGCGGAGTCGCGAGAGCAGGGCTCATGAGCAAATCTGGTCAACTAGATTTAAGCTACCCAGAGTGTAGAAATGAGTCATCAATATATCTATATATTTGATATTGCAGATAGAAATAGTTTTCTCTATTAATTTGGTCAAAGTTTGACATTCAATAAAAATATATACACACTACATAGTACATTAAAGAAATGAGAGTTTCGCGGACCAACATGTGGTTGGATGGTTAGGAGGACAGTGGTATCCCCAGCCCATCAGGATTGAAGTCCTAGACCCCACTCGATGCTCTCGTCGTCGTTGTAGCTGCCCTCCTCGTCGCCCTCGCTTGAAGAGGAATCCTCACCATCAGAGGAGCTCTCCACGCAACACTTCAAGCGAGTTCCGTGATCTCCAAAGACCTTGACGGAAAGCGGGCTGCCCTCCGTTAACTTGAAGTAGAGGACAAGCCCCGCCGTCAAGCTGTGGATGCGAGAGAACGTTTTCCATCCGCGGTGGAGGTACATGACGTGAGAAGCGGGGAAGTCGACGTTGACCCGCGTGCCGCCGTTCCCGCAGCCCTTCAGGTGCAACCAGAGGGTCTAGGGTGGATCGAGCTCCATCTCCCGAGCAAATGCGGAAGGGAGACGGAGGCGGCGACGCGGTGGCCAGCGCAGCCTGATGAAGAACTTGCGGGGCTGGTCCCCGACGTGGCGCTCCGTCGGGGGAGGCGTCGCTGGCGGAGGCGAGCCCGATGCGCTGCCCCGTCCTCCTCTCCCCCGAGCGCCACGGTGACCTCGGCCTCGCCCCCTCCCCCTTCCCCTGGCCGGTTCCGCCGCCACGAGCTCTTGGGGAGGAGGAACGCGCTGTCAAGCAGCAAACCTCGCCGCCGCCATCGAAGGGCCAGCGTTTCCTCTCGCCATGGCGGATGAAGAAATAAGCGGAGGTGGAAGGAGGCGGATGATGGAAGAATGCGGAATGCCGCCCACCTCCCCTTCTTATAAAGGGGCGGAGTCGGGGCTCGGCCGCCCCACTCGATCAATCCAACCATCGCGGGCGCAGGGAACCAGGACCAGCCCGCTGCCCCAATCAGGGACGACCCGGTTCCCCGCCTCCACCTCCTGCCACCTGCATGCGGGACACATGGCGAACGAGCGGCATTAAAGGGACAAGTGAAGCAGCTGCACCCCACCCCGCGATCGTGGGGCGCGGGCGCCTTGAAGACCATGACCCGAGTCCATCCAAGTAAATGGGTCGTGCCTCTGCGCCTCCCTCCTTTTATGGGAAAGGCGCGAGCCGCCTCTTTACCTCGATGTGACGCATGCCTGCAGAAACCGCCCCACGCATGACCGCCACGTTGCGCAGGACCCTCCACCTGGCGCGTTCAGCGTGGGTTATGGGGAAGCGCAGTGGACGAGAAGTTACTACGGTAAAATCCGCCCCACCTGCCCGCGCACCGTTCTGGGCCTAGCCCAACAACGCGTTGCGCTTATGTGTGGCCCAGGCCCGGGGGCTTCTGTCGATGTACTAAAGTAGGGGCTCTCCTTTTGACCCATTTACTTGTGCACAGGCAGTTAGAGCCACGCGCCGCGGCCACACTTAGCAGGGCAAAGGAGAGAAGCCGGAGTGGAGCCGAAGCACAAGACAACCGAGGCAACGCCAAGACCAGAAACGCGGGAGGGCAAGAGGGCGAGGTGGAATCCCTCGGCAAGGTCCTTGCCGAGGCAACTTGCCCAACGTCAGCAGAGCGAGCCACCCTTGAGCCCAACGGTTCCGAACATCGTCAACAACTGCATGGGACCAGGGCTAGGGAGGCACCTCTGAGGTGGTATGCAGATCTTCGTCAAGACCATAGACATGAGTTCTGATGAGGACCAGAAGATGGCGACCCTCGGCAAGATCCCAGCCGAAGAAGTCCACGAGACCCCCGGCAAGACCCTTGCCGGGGATGACGGCAACGCCACAGCAAGACCCTTGCCGGGCTCCCGGCGAGACCCTTGCCAAGGGCATCAGCAGGACCACTGCCAGGCCCACACCAGCCAAGGCTCCACCGCCGTTCACATGCAGCTGCCAACCCAACGAACTGGGCAGGCACCTGCGTGGCAACATGAAGCTTCCAGGCCAAATCAGCAAGCACTTGTGTGGCAGCATGTCGGTCTTCATGAAGGCCCTACCACCGCGCCACCTCAGATGCTTTCCTGCCTACATGGCGCTACATGCGCCGCTAGCCTGGGCACGTGTCGAGGCGAGGCGGAGCGGCGATGGACGGGACGGGCCTCGTTCCCGTCCCCGATAAAGCTAATGGACACCTACGCAGCGCATTTAATGCGCTTTGTCCCATAATGCAGTGCGATAAGCTCATGCACGGTAGGCCTTTCCACCTCCTGTATGCCACTGGGGCGACCCCTTTCTTGTATAATAGGAGGCCCGAGGCGACCAGGAGAGGGATTCAGCTTTTTGGAACAACGCATCCACCGTAGCTAGTCCAGGAAGCTTAAGAACACTCAATACATCCTCCAAAGCAGGACTACGGTTTTACGCATCCTCGCAGCCCGAACCTGGGTAAACGATCTGTGTGCTAGCTCCTAAACATGCTCTCCTCACGACCCCGCGCCCGCCGACCATAGAAGGGATCCCAGTGATCCCATAGGTGTCGTTCCCACCGACATCTCTGGCGCGCAGTTGTGAAAATCTAGTCTAGCAGTTAGCCTAGGGGTTCTTCGCCGCCATGGCTCCCAAGAAGAAGGCGGCCACGGCGGTCGGTTTGTCGGGAGTCAGACGGCCCGAACCGGCGTGGGCGAGTAGCGGGCCGATCGCGGACAGGACCCGAGGCGCGGCCCGTGAGCACCAACACCGCTCTGTCAGTCGGAGCCTAGTGAGCGGCATCGTTCGTGCGCCAAACGGCAGGCCGCATGCCGCAAAATCCAGAGACGGAGCTGGGCCCCCTGCAGGCGGCGCGGGGCCCTCCGGGGTCGTCGCCGCGCCACCCACGGTTGACGTGACGACCTCCAAGATGCCCATCCCGGCGCCCACAGCGCGCTCTTCCCATGGTGTGCACAACGAGCAGCGTCACCAAGCCGGCGACCCTGGACACCGCCGTGGGAAGAGCCCTGTGTATCATCGGCAGAACGAAGGGGACCAACCTGCCCACCAAAGTGCTGGCGACAATGGTGCGCAGCCACTGGGTCGTGACAGAGCTCCTTCTAACGTGGTTAGAAGTCGAAGCGCGCCACGGTCCACGCAGCTCTCGCCACCACCCGCGTCAGCGGAAGCTTTAGCGTGCGCGTAGCTGCTCCTCGACTTCCCTCCTACTGCGGAGAAGCTCGACGAATGGAGAGCCACCATCCGGAGCCTCGTCGCCATCGCCAACAAAGACGAGCCACGCCGGCATGGCCCTCGGGCCGGCACTCCGTCGAGCCACCACACGCAAGCGGTGGAAGGACCGGGGGAGCTGCAGCCACAGTGCACTCTCCTCCCCCGCGCCAGCCGCCGCCGGTGCTGGTCCGTTGTAACGACGCTGGTGATGACATTTCCATAGTGTCGTCCGACCCCCGAACCTACTGCGACCAACGCCAAGTTCTTCGGGAGCAAGCCCACGAAGATGCTCGGACCACTATCGAGCGCCGCGCGATACACGCCACCAGTCGGATAAGCGGGCAGGACCCGCTATGGACCACCCAGCACCGGGGGGCTCCGGCAGCCTACCTTACAAGGTGGGTTGCCCAACCTTTACCCATGAGCTGCGGCAGTTCCAGTGGCCGTCCCACCGCACGTTCAAGCCCGACGTCGGCGAGAAGTACAATGGAAAGACCACCCGTCAAAGTTCCTCAGCATCTACACCATCGCGATGGAAGCTTCCGGAGCTCGCGACGATAAGGTGCTTGCCCATTACTTCACGTTGGCGCTGAAGCACAACGTCATGTCTTGGTTGATGCACTTGCCGGCGGATTCCGTTTCTTCTTGGTCGGATCTGTGCCATGAGTTCGTTGGTGCCTTCACCGGGGGCCACCAAGCTCATGGCCAGGCCAGTGATTTGCATATCATTCCCCAGAAGGAAGGGGAAACCCTACACAAGTACATCCAGAGATTCAGCCGGGTACAGTACAACATCCCCGATGTTCATCCCGCCGCTGTGATTAGCGCGTTCCATCAGAACATGTGCAACTGCAAGATGCGCGAAGAGCTGGCAATGGACAAGGTTAAGGATGTGGCCGAACTTTATGTTCTAGCCGATAGGTGCGCCCGGGCTAAAGAGGGAAGGAAGTACCCCGGCGAGGACGCTGGCGTGGAAACCGACTCTACTGATGAAGACACCGCCGCCCCGACGAAGAAGGGCCGGCATCGTAATAGGAAACGCGAGGGCAAGACCGTGCTTGCCGTCGGGGGATCCGACGACATCGGCGCCGCAAGGAAGGTCAAGGAAGACGACCCCAGCAAGGAGATTGCCGGGTGCGCCACCTGTCGGGTCTTCGCGGCTGCCAACAAGCCAGGAGGCTCTGACAAGCAGTATTGCAAGATCCACCGCACCAAGGGCCACGACCTCCAGAACTGCCGGTAGGTCGAGCTGCTTGCTGAAAAGAAAAAGGCTGAGTACGAGAGGCGGGACAAGGAGAAGGGTCGGGATGGTGCTGAAGGATCCGGCAAGAAGCGCGGCAGGCAAGGATAATCAGCAAGAGAGGCCCGTTAGGGGCTGCGAGAAGAAGCGGGAAGACGATGATCATGACAAGGATGACAAGTCCGGCGAGCAAGAGTTTCAGAAGGCTACGGAGGCCATGTGCGTCGATGGTGGCGCCTCGCTACACACTTCACACCGCCAGCTCAAGAAGTGGGCGCGTGAGATTACGGCAGCCGAGCCGTCGTTCGACGCTCAGAAGCCACTGAAGTGGTCCAGAACGCCCCTCATCTTTGACGCCGAGGACCACCCTGACTACACAACTGCGGTCGGGTGTTTGCCGTTGTTGGTCTCGCCAACGATATGCAACCTCAAGGTGAACAAGATGCTGGTTGACGGCGGGGCCGGCCTGAACCTCATCTCACCCGTCGTGATCAAAAGGCTGCAAATTCCTGATGGAGACCTCAAGGAAACGGGTACGTTTCAAGGGGTCAATCCGGGAAGGAGCCAGCCGAAGGGGAAGGTCACATTGCCCGTGACATTTGGAGGTGAGTTGAACTACATCACGGAAAGGATCGTCTTCGATGTGGCCGAGCTCCCCTTGCCCTACAACGGGATCCTTGGCCGCCCGGCACTAGCCAAGTTCATGGCGGCGGCGCACTACGCCTACAACACGCTGAAGATGCCTGGGCCGATGACCGTCATCACCGTCCCCTCCGACAAGAAGGACGCGCTGATCTGTGCTGACCAACTCTATCGAGAAGCAGTTGCAGCAGCTGCCGCCAAGGCACTTGCTCCTGTCGTTGAAGCCCCGGGAGGGAAGAAGGATACCGGCAAGACCTCTCGCACCCACTCCGGCAAGCGCACCTCTTCAGAGTGTTGTGCTACCGTCGAGGATGTGCCCGAGAGCTCTACCGGCAAGAGCAAGAAATCCAGAGCTGCACCACCAGAGACCAAGAGGGTGCCCGTCGAGGTGGATGGCACGGGAGGGGCTTTCACCATAAGCTCCACCCTCGACAGCAAATAGGAAAGTGCGCTCGTCGCTTTCCTGCGGGCGAATGTTGATGTATTTGCATGGCAAGCATCTGACATCCCCGGCGTTCCCAGGGAGGTGATTGAGCACCACCTTGCTGTCTGTCCCCATGCGCGACCCATCAAGCAGAAGGTCAGGAAGCATGCTTTGGAACGACAGGAGTTCATCACAGAGGAGATCAGGAAATTGGAAGCTGCAGGTTTGGTGAGAGGAGTGCTCCATCCGACGTGGTTGGCCAATCCGGTGGTGGTGCGCAAGGCAAATGGGAAGTGGAGGCTGTGTATTGACTACAGAGATGTGAATAAGGCTTGTCCTAAAGACCCCTTCCCGTTGCCGCGCATCGACCAGATTGTTGACTCCACGGCCGGGTGTGATCTGTTGTCGTTCCTCGACACCTACTTGGGCTACCACCAGATCTTCATGACAAGGGAAGATGAAGAGAAGACATCATTTATCATCCCCTGTGGTACGTATTGCTTTTTATGGATGCCTTTTGGGTCGAAGAGTGCTGGCTCGACATTCGCAAGGGCGGTCCAGATTGGTTTTGAGCCCTAGCTACATAGAAATATGGAAGCTTATATGGATGACATAGTGGTCAAAACCAAGGACAAGGCGACCCTCGTACAAGACTTAGAAGAGACGTTTGCCAACCTACGCAAGATCAACCTCAAGCTGAACCCTGAGAAGTGTGTATTTGGCATCCCGTCAGGAAAAATTCTCAGGTTCTTTGTGTCGCAGCATGGGATCGAGGCAAACCCAGACAAGATCAAGGCTATTGAGCAGATTGAGGCACCCAAGCGGATCAAGGATGTGCGCCGGCTCACTGGCTGCATTGCCGCCATGAGCAGATTCATCTCCAAGTCTGCCGTGCGTGCCCTTCCCTTTTTCAAAATCTTGAAGAAGGTAGGCCCAATGGAGTGGACCCCAGAGGTTGAGGCGGCGTTGCAGGATCTGAAGAAATACCTTTCCTCTATGCTAATACTGGTTGCGCCTAAACCACAAGAGCTGTTGTTGCTGTATCTGGCGGCAACGAATCAATTGGTCAGTGCCGCACTGGTGGCGCAGAGGGAGGTCGACGAGGAGGCAGTGGCAACGGCAGGACCGGCGGATGGCAAGTCAGAGACTCCCCCAGCAGGGCCTGGTGCCGGCAAGGCGAGGCCACCGGCAGAGTCTGACGCCATCGGGACAGAGCCCGCACAGCCAAGTGAAGTGGTGCAGAAGAAGAAGATGATGCAGCACTCGGTTTACTTTGTCAACTCCCTCTTGCAGGGGGACAGGTCAAGGTACTCCGGTGTGCAGAAATTGCTCTTCGACCTCCTTATGGCCTCGAGGAAGCTGCGTCATTACTTCCAAGCCCACGAGATCACTGTCGTCACCCGCCTCCCACTTCAACGGATACTGCACAACCCAGATGCAACCGGAAGAATTATGGAGTAGGCCTTAGAGTTATCAAGCATTGGGTTGAAGTTTGAAAGCACTTCGACAATCCAGAGCAGAGTCTTGGCAGAGTTTATTGCATAATGCACCTCAACGCCCGACGAAGAGATCCAGAAGACCGCTCTCCCCGGCAATGAAGCAAGTCGCGACTGGATCATGTACTTTGATGGGGCTTTCTCGCTGCAAGGCGCCGATGTCGGTGTGCTGCTTGTCACACCCACCAGAGAGCACCTCAAGTATGTGATCCAGATGCACTTTCCCAGGGAGATGTCCACAAACAACACTGCTGAGTACGACGGGCTGCTTGCCGGTCTCAGGATCGCGGCAGACCTCGGGGTGAAGAGGCTCATCGTCAGGGGTGATTCGTAGCTTGTTGTCAGGCAAGTCAACAAAGATTATCAGAGTCCGTTGATGGAGGCCTACATAGATGAGGTGAGGAAGCTGGAGGAGCGCTTCGACGGTATACAAGCGGAGAACGACATCACTGACTACCTGTCAAAGCGCGCTGCATTCAAGCTACCTGTGGAACCAGGTACCTTTTTGCTTCGGTTAACTCAACCATCCGTCGAACCATCAACGGAGCAGAACAAGCGGAGGAAATCAGGCCCCGGCAAGTACTTTCCCGCCGAGCCCCCAGGGGCCGCCGGCAAGGGTGTTGCCGCGGATTCTGAGCCGCCAAGGGGCAGCTGGCTCCGGCAGGGCGTCGAGCCATGGCCGTAGAGACGGCTGCCCCCATGGCGGAAGAGATGCCTTTGGTCCTCGCCGTCGAGCCCCAGGCTCCGGCATGGGCACATCATATTGTCCATTTCCTCTAGACCGGGGAACTTCTTGAGGAGCAGGAAGAAGCGGAAAAAGTAGCCCGTTGGTCTGCCTTGTACCAGTTCATCGATGACGTCCTGTACAGAAAAAGACTGAACAGTGTGAAATTGAAGTGCATCCCCCGGGAGGAAGGACTAGAGCTGTTGGCAGAGATACATGGAGGCATATGTGGCTTCCATAGAGGGTCGAGGGCCCTTGCCGGCAAGGCTTCTTCTGGCCCACCGCCCTCCAGGATGCGACGATACTAGTAACCAGGTGTGAAGCATGCCAGTTCCATTCGAAGAAGCTTCATCAACCAGCTCAAGCCCTTCAAACAATCCCTCTCTCCTGGCTGTTTTCGGTCTAAGGGCTCGACATACTGGGCCCTTTCCCTCGCGCTGTCAGGGGCTTTGAGTACTTGTACATTACAATCGACAAGTTCACAAAGTGGCCGGAGGTGGAGGCAGTGAGGAAGGTTACAACATAGTTAGCCGTCAAGTTCTTCATAGGGCTAGCCTTCCGTTTTGGTGTAACGAACAGGGTCATCACCGACAAAGGCACGCAGTTCACAAGCCGCACCTTCATGTAATACATCCAAGACCTCGGCAGCAAGGTCTCTGTTTTGCTTCCGTGGCTCACCCCCGGAGCAACGGCCAGGCAGAGAGGGAAAATGCTGAAGTGTTGCGAGGCCTGAGAATGAAGACTTTTGACAGGCTGCACAACAGAAGAACGCGCTAGATTGATGAGTTGCCAGCGGTTCTTTGGTCGATTAGGACGATGCCAAATCGAGCCACCGGCCAGACACCCTTCGCCCTAGTATATGGGGCAAAATCAGTTCTCCCCACAGAACTCATATACGGGTCACCTCGAGTGCTCGCTTATGACAAGTTCGAGCAAGAGCAGTTGCGGCAAGATGACGCAACACTCCTTGAGGAAGATCATCTTCGGGCGGCTGTGAGAGCAGCACGCTACCAGCAAGACAATACACGCCGGCCGACCGTAGAAGGGATCCCAGTGATAACATAGGTGTCGTTCCCACCGACAGTGTTGCAAGAGCAAGATGCCGAGATTGAGTCGGACTAATTATGATCGATCAATCCATACGGTAGTGGTGATGTTGTGGTTAATTAACCAATTAAGGGAGGGAGGGCGGGCGGGAGGGAGGGAGCTACCCGAATACAAATAATTCATGCATGCCCCATCCATGATGGATGTGTACATGGACACTCAATTGATGATCCCCCAGTTCCTTTCTTAATTTCAGCTGCACGGTTTTAACCAGCTAGTCAAAATGTACTTATTTGACTTACAAGATTGGAAGATGGTCCGAAAATATATTTATCAAGCCTTGTGTTCCAGCAGCTAATGATATAGCTTCTAGATTTGACCGCTCTTATGGTACCCACACTCTCAGCTTGGATCACTAGCTTGTGTTTCGATTTAACCAGTTGCTGACATGTAATTTGATGTACTTACTTTATATAATTCAACTCGATGTGAAGTTTGGCACCAAAGTAGCTAGATAAAAAGTAAGGCAACAAAGGAAGACTAAAGTAGGAAAAGGAAAGGGAGGTAACCCAAGTACATCACAATGCTAAATGTAGCCTTAGTTACATGGATGCGACATTAAACCACATATTAAAGAGTAATGAGTGTATATAGCAACAAATGAACCAACCAAGGCAACCCTACAATAGATTGATTGAGATCTATGACAGTACACATCCAAAGTTGAACACAATGCATCCACACTACGTGTGTTACTCTTTCCAAAGAAGATGTTCTCATCAACGAAGAGGAGATGTGAGATAGGAGGACCAACTCGGCCTTTCAAACGAGAAAAAACATGTCCTCTTTCTTAGTTTTGATTTTGAAATAGAGGAGAGAGAAAGCTGCCATTAGAGACGATGGAGAGCTTGCAGAAGGTGCCAAGCAAAATGATGGAGATCTGCAACTGCATTGCATGATAGGATAACATGATGCACGCATCAAGCCAGATACATGCTTGGTAATATGAGTCCGATGGTAGCGCCACCATCGGCTGGGTCGTTGGGACACATATGGTGGTGCCTGTGGGGCCATGCACACGAACACCATGCTGACACACCAACAACCAAGTTATTGGGGAGAAGAGTAAGCTCTTCCAAGGATAGGCAACTTCATGAAGCAACTGCTCCGTAGCAAGGTTTTGCTGTCACAAGATGCATGGTCGCACTAGCAGGAGGTTTTCTATTCCCTGAACGACTCAAGAAAAGATAGGTGAAGACAGATCTGAGTTATCGTTCCATATTTTTCTGCCTAATCATCTTATTTGTCAACTGAAATTCAACCAATTTCTCGTCTCAATAAAGTTTATCTCAATTAACATTTAATCTACATGGATGGATGGAACTACCTTTTTTGAAAATAATTAGGGGGTGTACCGAAGCAAAAGTCAAATAATAATGATCATACGACCGAGATGGTTGACATGTTCCAACCACAGACTGGTAGCTCATGACAGCAGTGAGATGAGTGGGTTTTCATGGGGAAAATACTTGTATTACTGAACCAGTAGGATTAAAGTAAAATCCACAAAGTTTATGACCTCATCAGCTCCTGAACCTAACCAAAAAGCTGTGCAGCTCTGAGCCCTACCATAACTTGCCATAGAGTGGCTTATATTGTTTTGAGTGCGGCGTAGATGAGTAATACTAGTATTCCCTTCAAGCAGTTTTCTTTGGATCCCCTGGATCAAGAAAGGGTTTCTTAACCTATCAATTTCCTTGTTCTCAACAAGTAGACGGCCTCAAGACAGTCCGATTGTCCAATTATTGGAAGATTACTCAACTACGGAGCCAAAGATACACCTTCAAAGATTGCTGATAGTTCTGACTCAAGAGCATTATTACACATGATCAGCGACATGCAGTAAATATGATTGCACCACTTGAGTCTCTGAGCAACATACCAGTTTCCGCCGAACCATCAGAGGGCCGATACGATCCATCTGTAAAAACGAAAAAATAGCTCGCAATATCACCGTTATAGCACCGTTATGTGTATTTGAAGAAACGAAATGTTTTAGCAAATTCGGCCGCTACGGCGCTAATCACGTTATTCCATTCTCTACTAGTGTGAATTCTAATGTCCATTACCTGTTCTGGATGGTTCCAATAGTGCAATGGTTCAGCATTATTGGTCTAGATTCAGCAAAGGTGCGGTCTTTCTAGCTCTGTCATGTAAGATTGTAATTTGGTGCTACCAGTAACTGTGAAATTGACCTCTTAAGTTGAACAATTTTTGTTGTAAATTACTCTACTTCATATAGGTGTGTGATGATTAGAGGAAGAATTGTGATGTACATATGACATATTTCCTTTAGCTTTTCATGGTGTATTTTTTTTCTTTTTTTTCTTTTTAGATGGGGAGAGGCAGCAGGCTTACTAAGCGACGAGAGATATCCATTGAGGAAATAAGTGAGAGAGCTGCAGAGACAAGCAAGATAGCACACTAGGGGTAGGGACATGCGGCTGCGGTCGGGCCGGCAAAGGATTCTACGTTTTTTCCACAAGCATGATCACTATCAATTCTTTAAAAGGAACTGACATTGATACTTGAGTATGACTTCAATTCTTTCTCAAAACGCACATTCATACTTGAGTATGACATGGCGTTAATATTATGAGGCATACAAGATAAAGCAAGCCACACATAAAAAAATAAAAAACATAATTCATTATTCCGTTGTCAAATAGTACACTCATTGAAATATTTGTAGATTCATCACACTCATACATATATGAGCAAACAATATAATTCACACATGCCCACACAAACTACATATAGCATTACTAATGCATGGCTATCGATATCACACTCGGTCACTTTATTCAATCGATTCTAGCCTATAATAAAGGTACACAAGATAAAGCCGGCCATGTAAGGCAGGCTAACTAGCCAACGTATGGTGGAGGAGGAGCAACCACCCATGTATCAGGCACCGGGCCGACGACGTTGTAAATGATAACGCGTACTTGGTCTTGTGGCGGTGGGGATGGAGCCTCGCCTGGAGGGAGTACTCGGGCAATTCTGATATCAGGCCTCTCCTGAGAGATGATCTGAACTGCTGCATTGAGTTCTGTACCAATCAGACCCGGCCACGATTCAGGTACCGGACCAGGCATGTCTACCCTTATCACGCACTAACCCTAGCCTTCCTCCCTTTTGAAATTGCTATTTAACGACAAGCATCAATAATTGAGAAATACATAGAGAATCAAGAGAAACATGCATGGTTTTTGGTTTTTATAATAATAATAATAATAATAATAATAATAATAATAATAATAATAATAATAATAATAATAATAATAATATGCCTTAATTATCTCTGGTATTAACTGATAAAGGGATGGGAAACATGCTCTAAGCCTAGGAAGATGTCATAATCGAAAGCGTTATCTCCTAGACAAACAAGTAATCAGTGTACTGAAATATTTAATGGAAAATGTATGCAACAATAAAAAAATTCATGCCAACCTTTAGGGAAGAAGAGGCTGCTGTACCTAACAGAACCTTAGCTTTTCTCGTGGTGATGATCTTGTGTTCAAGGTATGTGTGCGTATAAATACAGATGTATTAGTGCACTCCTATTTGAGTAGCTTACGACATCTCGATTATAACAGTGCATGCATTTTGTTCACAGTTAATTGATAAGAAGCATCAGCATATGCCCTCCCTGTCCAAATTAAGGTTGTCGATGATAACAATGAATTCATTTATCCTCATTAATTAAGAAACATCAGCATATCCACTGTTGTCGAGATTAACGATGTTGATGGCAAAGATCCATGCATTTTACTTGATTGATTAAGAAACATCAGCATATCCCACTTCCGTTGAGAGTAACGATGTCGATGACACAATAATGCATGCATAAGCATGTAAGTTGAAATAGCATGTACCTTTTTATATTAGATATACGTATGCAGAGCATCACCACATAGAAACATGTGTGTTTAAATAAGTGCACCTTATTGCAACATACTTTTGCTCAATTTATTATTTCAACACAGATTATTGTCCCATTTATTCAGAAAAGTCATCACTAGAAGTTCCTTTCGATCTGCGAGTTATATAGAGTTATCACTGTCGATTCATAGTAAATAATGTATCGTTGTGCGTTTTTAGAAAGAATTGAAGTCATACTCAAGTATCAATGTCAGCTCTTTTTACATAATTGCTCAGTGATCAGGCTTGTGGAAAATACGTAGAACCGTTTGACATCCCGACTGCAGCCGCATGTCCCAACCCCTGGTTTACTATCTTGCTCGTCTCTACATCTCTCTCACTTATGTCCTCAACGGATATTTTTCGTCGCCTAGTAAGCCCGTTGCCCATCCCCATAAAATATCGTCGCTTTGAAACATGCATTTACAATTTATTAATTAAATTCATGATCAAATTTTGGCATAAAATAGTAAGGAACCAATAAACCAGGACGAGGAGGTAGTAGCTACCTAGGGTTCTCAGTGGAATTAAGACTTAAGTGGGCGACGTCGGTCGGCTAGAACATGGAATGCAATTATTAATTTCTTAACAGGTGCATGAGATGGACTATTATATATGAGCCTCGGGCTTCCCTGGACCATGCCATGTTGCATGGAAATAGTAGACATGTCATTTTCAGCTCACCCGGCTACCAGCTCCGCTTGATTTTGTCGATCACGAATGTTTCTTCATTGCATTTTGTTCTTTAAAAAACACAGACGCGGACGCAGACGTACACATGCATGCAAAAGGAAACGCTCATCCACCACTCGGCGTGTTGCACGAGCAAGACGCCGAGATTGAGTCGGACTAATTATGATCGATCAATCCATTCGGCAGTGGGGATGTTGTGGTTAATTAACCAATTAAGGGAGGGAGGGCGGGCGGGAGGGAGGAAGCTACCCGAATACAAATAATTCATGCATGCCCCATCCATGATGGATGTGTACATGGACACTCAATTGATGATCCCCCCCCCCCCCGTTCCTTTCTTAATTTCAGCTGCATGGTTTGATTTGACCACGGCACCCAACTCTCAGCTTGGATCACTAGCTTGTGTTTCGATTTAACCAGTTGCTCACATGTAATTTGATGTACTTATTTTATATAATTCAATTCGATGTGAAGTTTGGCACCAAAGTAGCTAGATATAAAGTAAGGCAACAAAGGAAGACTAAAGTAGGAAAAGGAAAGGGAGGTAACCCGAGTACATCACAATGCTAAATGTAGCCTTAGTTACATGGATGCGACGTTAAACCACATATTAAAGAGTAATGAGTGTATATAGCAACAAATGAACCAACCAAGGCAACCTTACCATAGATTGATTGAGATCTATGACAACACACATCCAAAGTTGAACACAATGCATGCACACTACGTGTGTTACTCTTTGCAAAGAAGATGTTCTCATCAGCGAAGAGGAGATGTGAGATAGGAGGACCAAGTCGGCCTTTCAAACGAGAAAAAAATCTTCTCTTTCTTAGTTTTGATTCTGAAATAGAGGAGAGAGGAAGCTGCCATTACAGTCGATGAAGAGCTTTGAGAAGGTGCCAAGCAAAATGATGGAGATCTGTAACTGCATTGCATGATAGGATAACATGATGCATGCATCAAGCGAGATGCGTGCTTGGTAATAGGAGTCCGCTGGTAGCACCGCCATCGGCTGGGTCATTGGGACACATATGGTGGTGCATCTGGGGCCGTGCACACAAACACCATGCCGACACACCAACAACCAAGTAATTGGGGAGAAGAGTAAGCTCTTCCAAGCATAGGCAACTTCATGAAGCAACTGCTCCCTAGCAAGGTTTAGCTGTCGCAAGATTCATGGTCGCACTAGCAGGAGGTTTTCTATTCCACGAACGACTCAAGAAACGGTAGATGAAGACATATCTGAGTTACCGTTCCATATTTTTCTGTCTAATCATCTTATTTGTCAACTGAAATTCAACCAATTTCTCGTCTCAATAAAGTTTATCTCAATTAACAGTTAATCTACATGGATGGATGGAACTACCTTTTAAAAATAATAAGGGGGTGTACCGAAGCAAGCCACACATAAAAAAATAAAAAACATAATTCATTATTCCGTTGTCAAATAGTACACTCATTGAAATATTTGTAGATTCATCACACTCATACATATATGAGCAAACAATATAATTCACACATGCCCACACAAACTACATATAGCATTACTAATGCATGGCTATCGATATCACACTCGGTCACTTTATTCAATCGATTCTAGCCTATAATAAAGGTACAAAAGATAAAGCCGGCCATGTAAGGCAGGCTAACTAGCCAACGTATGGTGGAGGAGGAGCAACCACCCATGTATCAGGCACCGGGCCGACGACGTTGTAAATGATAACGCGTACTTGGTCTTGTGGCGGTGGGGATGGAGCCTCGCCTGGAGGGAGTACTCGGGCAATTCTGATATCAGGCCTCTCCTGAGAGATGATCTGAACTGCTGCATTGAGTTCTGTACCAATCAGACCCGGCCACGATTCAGGTACCGGACCAGGCATGTCTACCCTTATCACGCACTAACCCTAGCCTTCCTCCCTTTTGAAATTGCTATTTAACGACAAGCATCAATAATTGAGAAATACATAGAGAATCAAGAGAAACATGCATGGTTTTTGGTTTTTATAATAATAATAATAATAATAATAATAATAATAATAATAATAATAATAATAATAATAATAATAATAATAATAATAATAATAATATGCCTTAATTATCTCTGGTATTAACTGATAAAGGGATGGGAAACATGCTCTAAGCCTAGGAAGATGTCATAATCGAAAGCGTTATCTCCTAGACAAACAAGTAATCAGTGTACTGAAATATTTAATGGAAAATGTATGCAACAATAAAAAAATTCATGCCAACCTTTAGGGAAGAAGAGGCTGCTATACCTAACAGAACCTTAGCTTTTCTCGTGGTGATGATCTTGTGTTCAAGGTATGTGTGCGTATAAATACAGATGTATTAGTGCACTCCTATTTGAGTAGCTTACGACATCTCGATTATAACAGTGCATGCATTTTGTTCACAGTTAATTGATAAGAAGCATCAGCATATGCCCTCCCTGTCCAAATTAAGGTTGTCGATGATAACAATGAATTCATTTATCCTCATTAATTAAGAAACATCAGCATATCCACTGTTGTCGAGATTAACGATGTTGATGGCAAAGATCCATGCATTTTACTTGATTGATTAAGAAACATCAGCATATCCCACTTCCGTTGAGAGTAACGATGTCGATGACACAATAATGCATGCATAAGCATGTAAGTTGAAATAGCATGTACCTTTTTATATTAGATATACGTATGCAGAGCATCACCACATAGAAACATGTGTGTTTAAATAAGTGCACCTTATTGCAACATACTTTTGCTCAATTTATTATTTCAACACAGATTATTGTCCCATTTATTCAGAAAAGTCATCACTAGAAGTTCCTTTCGATATGCGAGTTATATAGAGTTATCACTGTCGATTCATAGTAAATAATGTATCGTTGTGCGTTTTTAGAAAGAATTGAAGTCATACTCAAGTATCAATGTCAGCTCTTTTTACATAATTGCTCAGTGATCAGGCTTGTGGAAAATACGTAGAACCGTTTGACATCCCGACTGCAGCCGCATGTCCCAACCCCTGGTTTACTATCTTGCTCGTCTCTACATCTCTCTCACTTATGTCCTCAACGGATATTTTTCGTCGCCTAGTAAGCCCGTTGCCCATCCCCATAAAATATCGTCGCTTTGAAACATGCATTTACAATTTATTAATTAAATTCATGATCAAATTTTGGCATAAAATAGTAAGGAACCAATAAACCAGGACGAGGAGGTAGTAGCTACCTAGGGTTCTCAGTGGAATTAAGACTTAAGTGGGCGACGTCGGTCGGCTAGAACATGGAATGCAATTATTAATTTCTTAACAGGTGCATGAGATGGACTATTATATATGAGCCTCGAGCTTCCCTGGATCATGCCATGTTGCATGGAAATAGTAGACATGTCATTTTCAGCTCACCCGGCTACCAGCTCCGCTTGATTTTGTCGATCACGAATGTTTCTTCATTGCATTTTGTTCTTTCAAAAACACAGACGCGGACGCAGACGTACACATGCATGCAAAAGGAAACGCTCATCCACCACTCGGCGTGTTGCACGAGCAAGACGCCGAGATTGAGTCGGACTAATTATGATCGATCAATCCATTCGGCAGTGGTGATGTTGTGGTTAATTAACCAATTAAGGGAGGGAGGGTGG